>NC_012873.2:40868723-41005699 GCF_000003195.3 Sorghum bicolor
CCTTTAGGCACAAAGAATGTTTCTCGATGTGAGTGATAAATAGAGAAGACTGCAACCGTAGTCTCTTTCTAACCTTGGTAAGGATGATCTACTGTTCTATTGGGGAGGCTAACGGAATCTAGACACCATAGAGGATGTTCAACCCGCACCTATAAACCCTATCCTTCCTGCTAACGAGATATGGTCTTCAAAGGTAACTCGAAAATGTCACGTTCCTCGCTACTACCACGATCCAGCTAGTCAGGGAATATCTATGAGTACCCTAGCCTAAACACCACGTTTACGCCAGTAATGATTACTCTAAACTCTACGTGAAGAAATTAAAGTAAACTGATAAACCAAAAGAACAATAAAACAAGAACTTACTAGAATTTAGAAGTCGAAATACTGAAGAATCCTAGGAGCAAGCTTCGGGTTAGGAGAACTTGATCCCGCAGGTACAAACTTGGAGTAGACACCGACAAGCCAGGCTTCCTCCAATCTACACCTCCACTCTATCTCTCTCAATCTAGTAGAAACTAGAAGATCTATTTCTACTCACATTAGATGCTAAGCCTAAAAAAAATTTTATTTAGAGAAGAGGTTTTCCTTCGAGGGCTCCCCTCAACTCTATAAAACTTGTCTCCTCCAGGGGCCAGGGGGTCTGGTTTTATAGTCCCTTCAATTGAATGTGAGCCATTGGATCAAACCGACATTGATGGGACGATTATCCTTGATCCTTTAGGTCGGTGGAACGTCGTGTGCGAAAAGAGTTCTGATTGACATCCAACAGAGAGCGGGCACCCAGGTCAACTGGGCGGGCGCTCAGGGCCTGGCTCCATTCTGCAACTGCTTCCTTCCCATGGCTTCTGGAGTCTTCTAGATGGTAGAAAATTGCGCGGTGCGTTGATATCTCTATGTAATCCCTACATGTGGGCCTTTCTTCCTTATTTCCTGATAACCGCCTGCAGAAACAGATAAACAACAAAACTCGTGGAATTCTGTCAGATCAAACCCTAATTCTAGGTGTTGGTTGCATATTGGTCCTTTCTCTTGTTTATTTGATAATTAAAATTAATACTTAAGAACCGTCAACAAACATCACTGATCTTCTTTAACTTGATTTTCTCTCTCTTATTAAGCAGCTTGGAGTTGAACTGAATGTAGACTAACTTGTTAAGACGCGTTGTACTAAGCCTATTGCTCTTCTTAGTGTGTATCTATAGATTAAAATATTAGAACATGTTCAGGTCTGCAATTTAATTGAAAAACTTCTGAAATGCTGACAGCAGATAGCTACTTACTGCTTCAAACCCGCTCCAATTTCTTTCACAACCAGAGGCACTTGCTGTCAAAGAGAGGATCCTTGTTGCCATCTTCTGTAAAGCTGGTACTTCAGTTCCATACAGCCACCACCATGATGCTAGAATGAATGCAAACACCACTTTTAGTTAGTAGGTACAATTAATTTATTGTGGGCTGAAAACAACAAACAATCAGATTGGAATAGATAGCAAGTACCTCTACCTGGGTTGTAATCAAAATTTTGGAAAGTCTTTACCAGCTTCTTGCTAAATGGTCCTTCCCTATTCTGAAACTTTCTCAGTTCAACATGGGCAGCCTGATCTTGCTTATCCTCATCATGAAAATAGAAGATCTCCACACAACTAATGAATCCTTCTATTATTGTGGGCTCATCAAAGATTGTTGGATTAACATAACTGTAGTGTGGATTCAGCAAATAAGGTGTCAAATGCAGTGGAGAATCAAGTCTTCCTTTCATCTTCTTGTCAACAACAACAATTACCTCCTTGTAGCGAGACTCATTATTGCTCAAGGCCTCCTTGATCTCTCTCTTTGCCTTTAGTAGTTCTCCATAAATGAAACCCATGGATGGCTTCACATCCCCATCAACCAAGTGGAGAACTTTGAACAATGGCTCAAAAACACTCACCGTTAGCTTCACATCCTTCCAGAAGGTTGGATTCAATATAATAGCTGTGGCATCTTTTCCTTTCTTTGATTTTACATCCCTCGGTTTCAAAGGATTGTTGGACATCGTCAAGACTAGATTTGGTCTAAGTGCCATATGGGGTTGAAGGGCACTTAGAGTAGTTTAGGACTTTGTTTTTCCTTTAACCGTACTATTAAGGGGGGCATTAAGTGGGTAGCTTGACCTAGACAAGGCTTTAGGTTTAGGTGTGGTGCACACTTGGTAAACCTAGCACTAGGCAACTCTGAGAAAGTCCTTAGATCGAGAGAACCAAACTTCATTTTGGAAAGTTTGTGATTCGACGAAGTTTTGTTAGAGAACCAGCACTGGACGCTGGAACCGGACGCCACAGTGCTACTGTTGGCGCATCCGGTGTGTGCTAACTTTGAGTCAGCGCGCCAAGAGCCTAGGGTTAGGCACTGGACGCACGCACTGGACTCTACAGGGTGCGTCCGGTCCCTTACCCAGAGAGGTCTGCAAATCAACTTCTCACTAGACGAGCTCTGGGTGAGACACAAGACGATCTCTCGGTGCGTTCGGTGTAGGGTTGGTTTTCAAGTACAACTAGCCGTTAATGTGGCACCGGACCCTCTATGGAGCGCGTCTGGTGCAACATTGAGCGCATCCGGTGCACTCATTTTCTGTGGAATTCGAGTGGCTGACCCTTGGACTTGATGGGGAGTATTTATACTCCTCCACCTCGTCCATAGGAGGTCTCTTGCCCATTTGATCAGCTAAGAATCACCTTGTGGTGCAAGAGAGAAGCAAGAGCCTGGAGAGGATTGAGAATTGGGTGATTTCTTGAGTGAATCCTTCTCTAGTGAGTTCCAAGAGTTCAAGTGTGCATCCACCACTCTCTAGTGCCTCGTTTGGGTCATGTGAGAGTTCTTTGCTTGTTACTCTTGGTGATCGCCATCACCTAGATGGTTCGGTGGTGATTGGAGGCATGAAGATCGCCCAAAGTTATTGTGGGTGGCTCATGTCAAGCTTGTGAGCGGTTTTGAGTGATTCACCATGACAGAGTGTCAAAGAATCAGCCCGTAGAGAGCACTTGGTCCTTGCACGGACCAAGGAGGAGCAAGGCCCTTGCACGGGTGCTCCAACGAGGACTAGTGGAGAGTGGCGACTCTCTGATATCTCGGCAAAACATCGCCGTGTTCTTCTACTCTCACCCTTTACATTCTAGCATTTACTTTAAGCACTTTACATTCCTAGAATTGCCATGCTAGAATAGGATTGGAACTAGGTTGCAAAACTTTTATGTGGTAGCTCTATAGAACACACTTAAGCACAAGGGTCGAATTGGAGCTTATAGGTTGTTTAAATTTTAGAGAAGCCCAATTCACCCACTCTTGGGCATCTTGATCCTTTTAATTGGTATCAGAGCCTAGTGCTCATAAATTAGGCTTCACCGCCTAGAGAAAGATGTCTCACGGGGATGGACCGCCACCTATGTTCGAGGGTGATGACTTCCCGTATTGGAAAATACGGATGGAGTCATATCTCGAAGCTTGCGATGTCAAGTGCCTAAAAGCCACAACCGAAGGGTTTACCCCTCCAGGTAAGAACACCGCTCTTACTCCACTAGAGTAAGAAAACGAGAAGTGGAATGCAAAGGCCAAAAACCATATTTTTAGAGGTCTTTACAAAGAGGTGTTTAACCATGTGCGGAACCACAAGACCACCCATAAACTATGGACAGAATTTTGTGCACTCCATGAGGGATCCAAGAGTGAGCGTGAGGAGCGCTTTCATCTTGTTATGAACAAGCTAAATACATTTGAGATGCTTCCAAAAGAAAATGCTAATGAAATGTATTCTCACTTGAATGTTATTGTAGTGGAGCTAAATGGACTTGGACTTAACCAAATGAGTTCGGCGGATGTGTCAAGGAAGATACTATGTGTCCTCCCATTGACAAATATGGGCACATAGTCACCGTGCTTCACCAAGGAGATCTATCAACCGCCACACCGACATCCATCTTGGGGAAGATCAATACTCATGAGATGTACATGCACATCAACCCCCAAGATACCTCCTCATCATCGAAGAAAGAGAAGAAGGGAGACTTGACTCTCAAGGCCTCTCACAAGGGCATGTCCAAGAAGATTGAAGTTGAATCATCAACTTCAAGTGATGATGACACCTCTATTGCTCTCATGGCGAGAAGAACAACAAAGATGCTTAAGAAGCTCAACAAGAATGGAGTCAACTTCGACTCCAAGAAGAAGAAGAAGTTCTTCACAAGTAGCAAGAGAAAGCCCATCTCCGAGATGGATTGCTATTGGTCATCTTGCTCATCAATGTCCTAAACCCAAGTAGGACAAGTTCAAGAAGAAGAATAAAGACCAAGATGACTCAAGCGATGATGAGAAGAATGACAAGAAGTCATTCAAGAAGAAAGGTGGCAAGAAGAAAGAGTACCACAAGAAGAAAAATGGCATGGCATACATATTGTTGGTTGGCTCACCGACATTGAAAGATCAAGCGGTGACTCCTCCAGCAATGAGAGTGATGACGAGAAGGTTTCCACCATTGCTATTGATGCTTCATCACCACCGTCTTCTCCACCATCTTCATTCTCTACACACGTATGCCTCATGGCTAAGGGTGACCAGAAGGTACAAAGTGAGGAAGAGAGTAGTGAGAGTGACAATGAGTTTGAGTCACCTTCTTATGATGAACTTGTGCACTTGCTAAATAAATACTCTAAAATCATAAGAAAAATAAGAGGTGAAAAATGAAAAGGTAGAGAATGAAAATGAATCTCTTCATGCAAAGCTTAAATCTAGTGATGAGCTTAGAGATCAAAATGAGATCATGACCACTAAACTCAAAGAGCTCAAACTTTCTTTAAAGAGCTCAAAAAAAAACATGATAAACTTGAGAGTGTGCATGATGAGCTCATTACTAGACATAGAGCATTGAAGGAAGAATTCACAACACTAAAAGTGAACAATGACAACCTCAAGCTAGCTTATGATCTTGCTATCAATAAAACACATGTTGCTACTAACCATGTTGCTAAGCTTGATGTAGCCACTTCTTGTGATGACTTATTTGTGGAGAGCATTAGCAAATGTGTTGGATGCAAAGGCAAGAATGTGGTAGTGGCCGAGAGCTATGAGGACACTATCAAGATCATGGAAGAAAATGGAAAGATCAAGTGTGAGAATGTGAAGCTCAAGAAAGAGTTGTAAGAGCAAGCCAAGCACAACACCATGGTGATTGAATGAATTGATCATGACAAGAATCTTGCTTATGATAACAAGAAACTCAAAGAAGAAAATTAATATCTCAAGCTTGGTTTGTTGTATGACAAGCAAGAAGAAGATGAGTCTTTCATCCTGGAAGAGCTAGATGGCAAGGATGATCCAATCATCATGAGGCTAACTCAAGAGAACAAGAAGCTCAAGCTTGAGAAGGAGCATCTCACTAAGGGGTTAGCCAAGTTCACTAGAGGAAAGGACCTATAAAGTGAGCTCTTCATGAACACCATCATGAAGATGGACAAGAGTGGAATTGGCTACAAGGCCCAACAAATCAAACTTATCAAGTCACAAGCCATTCATGATCAACCAAGCAAACCCAAGCCAAAGATATGTTTTGAGTGTGGACAAGAGGGTCACTTTGCTCATGAGTGTGAGGCACCACTACCACCTCCTTTGCCCAAACGTGCAAGACCATTTGCTTTCAATGCTCACTACATTGTAAGGCAAGACAAGAATGGCAAAGTCAAGGTTAACTTCATGGTGCCGCCCAACAAGCAAAGGCCAAAGAAGATTTGGGTGCCAAAGCAACTAATTAAGAAGGTTAAGGGCCCTAAGAAAATATGGGTCCCCAAAACTCAAGCTTGATCTCTTGTGTGTGGGTGAACTACAAGACCGGTGGATCACATTGGGTAATTGATAGTGGTTGCACTCAACATATGACCGGAGATCCCCGGATGTTCACCTCACTCAATGAAGATGTGGACAATCAAGAGAAGATCACATTTGGTGACAATTCAAAAGGCAATGTCAAGGATCTAGGAAAGATTGCAATATCAAATGACAACTCTATCACCAATGTGCTCTATGTATCTTCATTAAGCTTCAACTTACTTTCGGTTGGATAACTTTGTGATCTTGGCTTCCAATGCCTATTCAACAAGAAAGAAGTGATAGTTACCAAGGAGGACGATAATGAGATGGCATAAAAGGTTAGCACATGTTGGAATGGGCACACTCAAGAAGTTGATGTAGAAATAATTGATAAGAGGATTGAAGGATGTGACATTTGAGAAGGACAAATTGTGTAGTGCATGTCAAGCCGGCAAGCAAGTGGTCAACACTCATCCAACCAAGGCCTATCTCTCTACTTCAAGAGTACTTGAGCTATTGCACATGGATCTATTTAGACCAACCACATATGCTAGTCTTGGTGGCAACAAATATTGCTTGGTCATAGTGGATGACTACTTCCGGTACACTTGGACATTCTTCTTGCAAGACAGGGCTGAAGTTGCATCAATATTCAAGAAGTTTGCAAAGAATGCCCAAAATCAATTTGATGCCAAGATGAAGAAGATTAGAAGTGATAATGGCAAATAGTTTGACAACACCAACATTGAAGAGTATTGTGATGAAGTTGGGATCAAACATGAATTCTCGTCAACATACACACCATAACAAAATGGGGTAGTGGAGAGAATGAACCGGACATTGATCACCTTAGCAAGAGCAATGCTTGATGAGTACAATACTTCAGAAAAGATGTGGGCTGAGTCTATCAATACCACATGCTATGCATCAAACTGGCTCTTTCCTCACAAGTTCCTAGAGAAGACACCATATGAGTTGCTCAATGGGAAGAAGCCCGATGTCTGTTTGGATGCAAATTCTACATCTATAAGAAGCGCCAACACTTGGGAAAGTTCCAAAGAAGATGTGACATTGGCTACTTGGTTGGCTATTCATCAAAGTAAAAGGCTTATAGAGTCTCTAACCATGCCACAAACATGGTTGAAGAAACATTTGATGTTGAATTTGATGAAAATAATGGTTCCCATGGAGCAAGTGATAATCTTGATGATGTAGGTGGTGAACCATTGAGGGATGCCATAAAGAATATGCCGGTGGGAGACATCAAGCCAAAGGAGGATGACGATGATGTGCGAGTCATTGATGCACTATCCTCCTCACATGTGCCACAAGATGAAGACAAGGATGTGAGGGATGCTCATGAAGACACTCAAGTCACTCATGAGCAAGCAGTGGCACAAGCTCAAGATGTTGATGCTCCCCATGCAACCCTTCAAGTGGCGGCAAGAAGAACATCACATCTCCTCCAAGATCACTCTCAAGATCTCATCATTGGGAGTCCATCACGTTGTGTTACTACATGTTCTAAACATGCTTTATTTATTAAACATCATGCTTTTGTGTCTCTTGAAGATGAACCCAAAATTATAGAGGAAGCTCCTTGTGATACAGATTGGATCATTGCCATGCAAGAGGAGTTGAACAACTTCTCTCGCAATCAAGTATGGACAATTGAAGAGCGACCCAAAGATGCAAGAGTGATTGGAACAAAGTGGGTCTTCCAGAACAAGAAAGATGACCAAGGCAAGGTGGTGCACAACAAGGCAAGGCTCGTGGCAAAAAGTTGTTCACAAGTGGAAGGTCTTGACTTCAGTGAAACCTTTGCACCGATGGCAAGACTTGAAGCTATATGTATCCTACTTGCATATGCTTCTGGCCATGACATTAAATTGTTTCAAATGAATGTGAAAATTGCTTTTTAAATGGTTACATTAATGAGCTTGTCTATGTTCAGCAACCCCCCAGTTTTGAAGACCCTAGGTACCCCAAGCATGTTTACTGGTTGTCCAAGGCGCTCTATGGTCTCAAACAAGCTCCTAGAGCTTGGTATGAGAGGCTAAGGGACTTCCTCATTGAGAAGGGCTTCAAGATTGGGAACGTTGACACAACACTCTTCACCAAGAAAATGAATGGGGAAATCTTCATTTACCAAGTTTATGTTGATGATATTATTTTTGGCTCCACTAATGAAGATTTTTGCAAGGTATTTGGTGATTTGATGTCCAAAGAGTTTGAGATATCCATGATTGGTGAGCTATCCTTCTTCCTAGGGTTTCAAGTCAAGCAAATGAAGGAAGAGGTCTTCATCTCTCAAGAGAAGTACACTCAAGATCTTCTCAAGAGATTCAAGATGCTAGATTGCAAGCCAATCAAGACTCCCATGATATCAAATGGGCATCTCAA
Organism: Sorghum bicolor; assembly: GCF_000003195.3. Classification (NCBI taxonomy): domain Eukaryota; kingdom Viridiplantae; phylum Streptophyta; class Magnoliopsida; order Poales; family Poaceae; genus Sorghum; species Sorghum bicolor. The sequence continues at coordinate 40,876,965 of NC_012873.2, forward strand.
CTTGGATGAGGGAGGTAACCCAGTTGACAAAACTGTCTATCACTCTATGATAGGAAGTTTACTTTACCTCACCGCATCTAGGCTCGATATCATGTTTAGTGTGTGTATGTATGCTAGATATCAAGCTATGCCTATGGAATCTCACTTGATTGCCGTCAAGAGAATTCTTAGGTATCTAAAATACACACCCTATCTAGGCTTGTGGTATCCCAAAGGTGCAAGATTCCAACTTCTAGGCTATTTCGATTCGGATTATGCCGGGTGCCGCATTGATAGAAAAAGCAGATCCGGAGGGTGCCACTTCCAAGGTAGATCACTTGTCTCTTGGATGTCAAAGAAATAATATAGTGTTGCTTTGTCAACGGCCGAGGCGGAGTACATTGCCGCCAGTGCTTGTTGTGCACAAATACTTTACATGAAACAAACTTTGCTGGACTATGAAGTAGTTCTAGATAAAGTACCTTTGTTGTGTGACAATGGAAGTGCCGTAAAACTTGCTAATAATTGCTGACACTTGCTAACACCACTTGAATACTAGGTTGTCATCCCCAGCATGGCACTAGAGTGTACTATGGTATTTATACGCACACAGATAAATCCGCAAGCGCACGGATACTGTTGTAGCTTTTACCAGGTTAAAGGTTTTATCGTATCCACAGGGAAACGGGAGAACTGATCTACGCTCTAACTTAACCTAGATAGATAGGTAGGTGTAAATAGGAAAGATGGTAGAATTGAATAAAAACAATATTAAAGGTAAGATAACAATGGGTGATAATATGAGAATAGAGAGTAGAGCAATCTAGTATATGGGCGATGGTAGGAGAATAGAGAGGATAACTAGGGTTTCTCTACTTCAAAGGGGTATGTCTATGTCTAGGGCGAACCACGTGATAAGAATACACCACAAAGGATGCTTATCTATAGGCCGATAAACCCTACCAGTCCTACTAACGGGAGGTGGACTACAGAGGACCAACGTAGTTGTCACCTACATGGCCTACCACACGATCCGGCTAGACAGGGGGTATCCACAAGTAAGCTAGGTCTAAGCACCACGCTTACACCTATACTACAACTCTAACCTATAGGGTCCTATAGATTAAAGTACTCGAAAGAGTTACGAACCAGATCATACATGGATAGTAATTGCATAATGAAATAAAAGTAGATTACTAGAGTTATCCCATGAGCAAGCTTGATTAGAGCTTGATCATGGCGAAGTACAACCGGAGGAAGAACCGACTGTAACACCCCAGTGATATGGTTGCATCATTCACATGCATAACATGAGCATCATTATCTTCATAATCATATCATGACCATCATTTACCTTGGGTCATGTCATTTTATGCAAAAGTGTGATGTAACTTGCTTAAATATGCTTTCTATGCTTATGTTTGCTTGTACCATGCTCATGTTTGTGTTCTATGCTTTGGTAATTAGTTCATCTATGCTTAACTCAACTTTTGGAACAATGTTCATGTTGATCACATCTCCAAATTAAGTACGTAGGTCATACTTTCACTTATCGGCCTTAAACACCTCTTTTGCTTAGGCTTTTAAAAAGTGCTTCATAAAATGTTTGCTTGTCAAAACTTCCTAAAGCAAAGTTGTAGCAAACTTCATAAGGAACAAAAGTTGTTTCATGGCCATCTCATGAAAATGATCACATCATGCTCAAAAAGTGCTTGCAAGGCAGTTTTGATTGCTGTTTTGGCACTTAACCAAATTTGGCTAAGTCCTGGCGCCGCCAGTTTGCTTGATCGGTTTTGGGAGCTTCATATCTCTGATCCAGGCTGATTTGGCTCTTGCTCCAGCTTACAATCTTGTAGAACTCATTTAGTACTCCAACTTTGTCAACTACACCATCTTCTAATTCGCCGTGGTTTGGGAGATAATCACCGTCAAAGTAGCTCTGTCAGTCGATCATCGTTTTGTGTGAATGGACGCCGAGCTCGTCGACGTGGCCGACCGGCGTCAGGACAACGGCGACATTTGGCGCTCGTACGCCGTCTCTGGCCCCGCTCGTCAGCTCCGAACGTGCGCATGACTTCCACGGTGACGCCCCGAGCGAAGTGGACGCGTCCATTTCCTCTCTCCCGTCTCTCTCGCGCCAGAAGCGCTGCCGCAGCGGAGTCGCCGTCGTGAGCTCACTCCGTCGAGCTCGAGCGCGCTCCTCGCTGCATCGCCGCCCACCAAAACTCACCCACAGCTTCGCCGTAACTTGGTCTCCAACCTCCACCCTCAAGCTCACCGTGAAACCCTCTGGTGAGCCGACATTTCCAACTTTCCCCAAATCGGTTCGCCGTGACCGTTTTCGCCGGCGAACTCAATGCTGAGCTCCTCGGAGCATCTCGTCTCCTCTGGTTAGGTTCTAGAGGTAGCTTAGAATCTTAGCTAGCGTTTGCGCCACTTGGGGAACACTCTACCGCACTCACCGTCGCCGGACACGACGCGCAGCGCCGCCATGTTTCCGCCGGAGTTCGGTCCTCTCGTGGTCAGAAGAACCTGACATGTGGGTCCCGCTGTCAGTGACACAACGGCTCCCTCCTTTCTTTTATTCAAAATCTAGATTTCTTGCAATCTTGCAAAAATCATATCTCCAGTTTCTGAGCTCCAAATTTGGTGAAACAAATTTTGTGATGATCCATGGGATGGCTAGTATTTAATAAAAATATAACATGCATCATGTTTACTGTGAAAAATAATTGTTATGAATTAATCTAGTTAATTAGGTGTAAATTCATATCTTTTGATCTACTGCTCCTTTTGCTGTGAAATTTTGATGCTATGCTCGGAGTAGTATTAGAATGCTTTGATAAATATTTCATGATTTTTGGAGTGCTGTATCTCTGATATGTAATTTATGTTGGTGCTATGGCTTGTTTTCATATTTAAATCATAATAAATGTTTGATGCTTATGCTGGTGTTCTCCATTGGTGTCAAGATTGTCTATAGTAGTGGTAACATGTAAATAATCTGAAATCTGTTGTTTGACACTATCTAAGTCATGTTTCTTAATTTATGAAATAAGCACCTTGTTACATGTAATTACTTATCTTACGTTTGGCATGTGCAATTGCTCTAAAAATTTTATGGTAATGTCTAGATGTTATGCTTGTGCTTCTGTAATTTTTGTAGATTTTTCTGAACAATTTTGGTGGTATCTTGTAATTATGTCCTTTTATAGAATTAAATTATCAAATGCCTTGTTATTGCATGTTTAGGGGTCAACATGTGATGTTCTGTTAATCTTAAGTTATGCTTGTGTTTGTAAGTCACTTGGTTGACACTAAATATATTTTGGCTATGTCATCAAATAATTAATTAAAGGTTTTATAGCTGTTCTGGACAGCAAGGGAGTAATCTGACCTTTGCTTGATGATAACTTGGTTTTCTGAATGACTTGTCTAAATCAAAGATGTTGTAAACTTTGTGAGCTAGCTGCAGTTTAAATTTGGGATCATTTGGTCCTGTAGTTTAAAAGTTATGGCTTTTTCCAAGTTGAGTTCCAGAACTATATGCTCTCTGTTTTTCTGGGACAGAACCTGGAACTTTGTTTAATTGACCTGTTTAACTTATGAATCTTGATATAATATCTAAAGATGAAATGTAAAAAATTTCATAAGCTTTCCAGAATGTCCTCATTTATGTTTGTTGGATCTGTGTAGCTTTAGTTATGATTTCTTCTTTGAGCTGCCCTGTTTTGTGGTGGTTGCTGTTTGTGGGTTAACTTGGTGAATAGTGCTAAGTAGTTAGTCATCTTTCGTGAACTTGTAATGGGAGTCACTCCGTAAATGAGTGTCCAGTGAAGTTCTAATCATGTTACCAAGCATTCATCCTCATTTAGCAAGCACACATTTCTTACTCATCATGCATACAATAGGTGCACCGGAAGCGGCAACATCGTTCGAGCTCGACCGGGTGATCCACGAAGGCTCGGAGATCTCTCAGGAAGCGGAGGTCCAGCCAGCCAGACAAGAGGAGCCCGAAGAGGAGGTCAAGTGCGCTAATCACGAGCCAGCATCGTTCGTGAAAGGTAAGCCCCGGAGCATCTTAAGTCTCCCACTTTAATTTCAAAATTTTACTTGAATAAGTTATATCTATTGATGCATTAAGTATAGGAGTTGTGATGAAACCCTTGCTGCATTATACCCTTTTCCTTGTCTAAATATCTTACCACTACCTGGTTGTAGAGTTAGGTTCGAGTAGCAGCTTAGCCATGCTTTAATCGGTAGAAGTCGGGTGATATCATATCATCTGCGAGAAATAGGGTTGTGTCGGATCACGACAGGCTATATATACTATCGTGGGAAAGAACCTGATTAAAATGACTTAAGCCGGGCGGAGTTTTGCAAGGTCGTAGTAACTCCATCTATGGCAGCTAAGGACCGATCGTTGTACGTCCTCTTGTCATGTTGAACGCATGCCTGACACTTAGTTGGCCGAATAACTCGTTCCGACCACGAAGCCTAGTAGTATGACTAAGGTCGGAAGACCGGCAAGTATAAAGTGCGCACTACCGGAGGAAGTGAGGTGTGCGGGGGACCATTGGCGTAAGACCAAAGGCAGGTGATTTAAAAGTCCTGACCTCCCTGGCAGAGTGGTAGCCCTGGGAGTGCGGCGCTGATCGGAGCCGCAATTCCTGAGTCGTACCAAAGGTGACCCGCTTGCTCTCCGAACGGGGATGCTTTGGTGAGTGCTAGGAATAACCCTCTAGCTGGATAGGAATCGATTCGAATCGCCGTCTCTCCCGGATAGTGAGAACTTGACAGAGCAGCAGCAAACGTAGCAATCACTAAGTACTATTGTTCTTGATAATGATGTTGATGATAGCAAAGAAGGGCATATGATGAACTTGATATGGTTATTATTGTTTGTTATAATCAAGTGAAGTGCTTAGTTTAGGTGCTAATCTAATGGTAGGCTAATGATGATTAATATGATGCTTTTACAAATGGTGTAGTTTCTACTTAAGCTTTTGGCAAATGTTGAGTCAAGCCAGCTACACTTTATACTCAGCCTTGCATGATCCTTGGTGTCTTTTAAATTTGACTAGACGGGTAAGTCTAGCTGAGTACATCCTCGTACTCAGGGTTTATTCCCACCTGTTGTGGATGATGTCTTTTATGATGGCTTCTGCAAGACCTGTCTCCATCCCGCTGGGGATGAGGACTAAACCGTTGGGCACGGTTCTCTAATGACCTCGTACCTTGATGCTTTTGGTGGATGTGATGAGACTCTGGTATTAATAAGAAATTATGAAATGTGTGTGTAACTATTTTGCTTCCGCTACTTCAAAACTTGGGTTGTATTAACTAAGTAACTCCGATGTGGTGCCGCTTCGTCGGCAATGAATGACTATGTAACATTCGCTGTATTATGTTGAACTATTACGATCTTGGTTTGTTGCAAGTTGGTTTGAAGTCCTTCGTGATTTCAGTTGACTACCGAGATTATATGGGCTCAAGTCTGGAAACTTGATTGCTAGATCGATCGTTTCTACACTTGAACTCTTATAATTTGGTTGGTTCTGTGATAGCTGGTATCGGAGCAAGTTCAACATTATAAATGCAGTGTTTGTGTATTTAAAAACAAAAGAGTTTTAAATAAATGTGAAAATCAATACCTAAATTATGCCAGTGGTCGAATCCTCCTTGCCCATATAAGGATTCTAGGTGGCCATTTAAGTACTGACTTGGGGGGTTTTATTTATGCATCTCCGGCGGTACTCAGGTATGGATGTGTGATGACCACACTATGCTACCCTGTGGTCTAATGGTAGAGGTAGCCTTCATATGTGAATTAGCCACATATGTCGCTAGATTTAAATTATGCAACATCGCACCTACGCTCTGGTAAGTGTGAGCTGTGAGAGCATGATCGTCCAAACAACGGTCTAGGGGAGTGTTCGCGGTGGTTTTCTAGAGTGGTTACATGTCAAACCATGGAACCACGAAAGAAACTTAACTGGGGAGTAATTAAATTTCTCGGGTAGATGTGGTGTCATTGCTTGTGCATGATCAGGCATGTATAAGCAATGTGCACTTAGTTTACTACTTTCTTGAGTGAGATATTGGGAATTGTTAGGCTGCAATGAAGTTTTCTATAGGTACTCTAACAGCGTGTGTGTAAATCGATAGTTACCGTATTGAGAGACGAATGTATGCCACCGTATATCCGTTAGAATGTTAAATTCCTAAGTTTGTGAGGACGTACGGTTCGTGCATGCATCATATTGCATTCATACATACATTCTGTCTACTCCTTCCCTTACAAAATCGTTCCTCTTAAATTAAAAAATGTTGCTTAATTAATCCTCTCTTACCCACGGTTATTCCTTTCCCACAGATGGACGTGCCCGCCTCACCTCTCCCCAGTGACACCTTTCTGAGTGAGTTTGGCACTCCTACTCTGCTTTGGAGAGTGCTGCAGTCTGTAGGGTATACTGAGCCACCTCAATACTCTTGGTGGGAGGTGGACATGACCAGAGACTTACAGTGGTTTGCTGTGCAGGGAGTTGTCCCACCACATGGGGGCAGACCCGCATGGACTGGGTGGACCTGCCACTCAGATGGGCACATCCCATGGGAAGCGGCTCAGGTTGCAGCCCATGCTATGCTGCTCAACATCTGTCTGAGGTTTGGAGATGAGCTGACAGGAGGGCCAGCAGCCTCCATTCCCCATGCTGACCCAGCAGCAGCGGAGTGGAAGCAAACTGATGGTTGTGCATTGGTCCGAGGCCGAGGAGAGCGAGCTGAGAGCTCCAGTCCTGCTATGAGTGCTATGATGGTTGTACTCAAGCTGTTCAGTCAGCGAGAGGACACCTATGCACAGGTGATGGTGGCTGTTCGCTGGGCTCAGGAGATGCAACAAAAGGCTGAAAAGCGTGCTCGCAAGTTTTGCAAGCAAGCTAGACTCCTAGAGCAAGCCCAAAAGGACCGCAATGACTGGGAAGACGTTGCGGAGTACCGCAGGCAGCAGTGGGTGAAGGCCATCAGAGAGAGAGGGATCACAAGCAGGACCAGATGAGTCAGTTGGCCAGAGAGTAGGAGACCGTGCAGGAGCGCTTGGCGCAGGACACTCGTGAGAGGGACACTGCACTCCGTGTGTCAGAAAATAGGTGTCGGGCATGGGAGATGCAGCGTATCCAGTCGCTTGAGTGGGAGAACTATCTGCAGGATCAGATTGAGGCTGGTCTTGTAGAGATTCATCGTCTCAACAACTTGCTACACCCTATTCCTCGCCCTGTACCATTGTACCTAGAGGTGGGACCTCAGGTGATCGTGGCCGATGATGATGGTATGGAGGTAGATGGGCCGGCCGCGGTTGCACCACCTTTGCACGAGGACGTGGAGGATGAGGAGCTTGAGCCAGTTAGCGATGAGGATGGAGAGGCGATCTTCGACGCTGACTCGGACGACGAGCCGGGAGTGTAGTGGGTATCTGGTGGTCGCCCTGTTATGATCTTTTGTAGTGTGACCTTGGGCAGCAGTTCTTTAGTAACCGTGTTGTAATCCTGAACCTTGATCTTAGACTTGTGGCCTGTACTATGATGATGTAATAACTTCATGGACCCGATGTTGTTAACCATATCATTTTCGTTTGGTTGGGCGATGTTTCCCGTTGCTGTGCTTTTTTACGGATATCTGTGTCATGTGTAGAAATTGGTGATGTTGTTTTGCGGAATGGAATTATTGTGCCTTTTTCTGTAAAGTTATTCTCTCAAATACTTTCAGGCATGGTTATAAGTTCTTCTGCAGCAAATCTTGTCATCATCAATTCTCATTGACTGTGTCTTTACAGATGTCTCGTGGCACTCAAGGTGCGGAAAATCGTGCGAATATGAATCCACTCCCTCCTCCTCCACCACCAAATCCAGCTGAGCTGATGCAAATGATGGTGGAAAATTAGAGGTTGTTCACTGAAACCATCAATTAGATGGCAAACCAGGGTGGTCGGAATGCACAAAATGGGCCAGCACCTAATCAGTACAGCAGTTTCAAGGATTTCATGGATACCAAGCCCCCATCTTTCCGAGAGGCTGAAGAACCTCTTCAGGCTGAGGAGTGGCTGAAAATGGTGGAGCAAAAGTTCCGCTTGCTTTGGCTGACAGATAGTCTGAAGGCCGAGTATGCAGCTCATCAACTGCAGGGACCAACAGGTATCTGGTGGAACCAGTATCAGGAGGCTCTTCAGGACAATACTGTGATTGACTGGAATCTCTTCTGTGAAGCTTTCAAGGGGCATTTCATACCTCCTGGGGTCATGGAGATGAAGCATACTGAGTTTAAGCAGTTAACTCAGGGCAACAAAACTCTGAAGGAGTACTTGCATACTTTCAATCATTTGTCAAGGTATGCTCCTGAGTTTGTGAGCACTGTGTCAAAAAAGATTGCTAGCTTCAAGCAGGGTCTTGGCCCCAAGCTGTTGAGGACTATGGGCCGCACTAAGTGTGCAACTTTCAATGAGTTTGTCAGTGATGCTCTTACCCGAGAGAACTACAACACTGTGTACACTGCGACCAAGACTCACAAGCGAGCTTTTGAGGCTGGAGCAGGGGCATCTCAATCCAAGGCTCCAGTGGCAGCAAGACCCCAGTATCGTGCTCCAGCTCCTAACGCACGATATCTCCCTCCAGCAAAGAAGAATCAAGAGAAGACGGGGTTCCGCAAGGGGTACTCCATTGCTCTTCCTAGGGGCAACACTAGGCCCAGCTATGCCAAGACTCCACCTGCCAACCGTCCGTGCTAGAACTGTAATCAGACAAGGCATTGGCAAAGCAACTGTCCTTACCCACCAAAGAAGGGCAACCAAGGGAACGTCCGTCAGGGGCGTGTTCACTATACAACTGTGGAAGCAATCCCTGCTGGTGAGGTCGTTATGGCTTGTAAGTTTCTCGTTAATCAATGTGATGCACTTGTGCTTTTTGATTCAGGAGCATCACATTCTTTTGTGAGTTCAGACTTTGTGTCCAAGCATAATCTCAAGGCAGCTACTGTATTAGTGTCGCTGGAAATAATATTTCTACAAATCAAGTAGTTCTAGGGGCAACTCTGGAAATAGGAGACCGTCAGTTTCTTGCTGATCTGGTTGTTTTACCCGGCGTGGGTATAGATGTAATTCTAGGAATGAAATGGATGAGTGGCAACGGAGTTCTTATCGACACCACCACTCGTGTAGTGATGTTGAGAGACCCGAATACCAAAGAGGCATTCTTAGTGCAACTTCCTCGAGATATTCATATCCATAGCACGATAAATGCAGTTACATCTAGGGCCATTAAGGATATTCCGTAGTATGTGAGTTTCTGGATGTATTCCCTGATGATTTGCCCGGGCTTCCTCCAGATCGGGATGTGGAGTTCAAAATTGAATTGCTCCCATGTACTACTCCTATCTCTAGAAGACCTTATAGAATGCCGCCTAATGAGCTAGCTGAGCTTAAGACCCAGCTGAATGAGTTGTTAAAGAAGGGTCTTATCTGTCCTAGTTCTTCTCCTTGGGGTTGTCCGGCTATCTTTGTGAAGAAGAAGGACCAGTCCTTGCGTATGTGTGTGGACTATCGTCCTCTGAATGCGGTGACCGTAAAAAATAAGTACCCTCTTCCTCGTATTGATATCCTGTTTGACCAGTTGTCTAAAGCTAAGGTATTCTCCAAGATTGATTTGCGATCTGGGTATCATCAGATCAAGATCCGTCCTGAAGATGTACCTAAGATAGCTTTCTCGACGAGGTATGGGTTGTATGAGTATCTCGTCATGTCCTTCGGTCTTACGAATGCACCTACTCATTTCATGTATCTCATGAATTCGGTATTCATGCCCGAATTGGACAAGTTTGTGGTGGTCTTCATTGATGATATCTTGGTATATTCTCGCAATGAAGAGGAGCATGCAGAACATCTGCGTGTAGTGTTGACGCGCTTGCGTGAGCATCAACTTTATGCTAAGTTCAGCAAATGCGAGTTTTGGCTAAAGAAAGTACCTTTCTTGGGCCATGTCTTATCTGAAGAAGGCATATCAGTGGATCCGGCTAAGGTGCAGGAAGTGCTGGATTGGAAGGTTCCAACTTCGGTGCACGAGGTTTGGAGTTTTCTAGGTCTGGTTCGGTATTATCGTCGATTCATTCCGGAATTCTCAAAAATATCCAAGCCTATGACTCGCCTACTTTAAAAGGATGGGAAGTTTGTGTGGACGCCTGAGTGTGAAGAGGCATTCCACAAGTTGAGGACATTGCTGACATCAGCTCCAGTCCTAGCTCAACCCGATATCGAGAAGCCTTTCGATGTCTTTTGTGACGCGTCTGGTGTCGGTCTGGGCTGTGGGTTGATGCAAGAAGGTCGTGTTATCGCTTATGCCTCGCGCCAACTTCAAAAACATGAGGTCAATTACCCTACTCATGACCTAGACTTGGCTGCGGTTGTTCATGCTTTGAAAATCTGGAGGCACTATTTGCTGGGCAATATGTGCAATATCTACACCGATCATAAGAGTCTCAAGTACATCTTCACTCAACCTGAATTGAACATGCGACAGCGAAGGTGGCTTGAGTTGATTAAAGATTATAATCTTCAAGTGCACTATCATCCGGTCTTTGCAATCGAGTCATCGAATTGCAGCAAATGGATGTAGGCATCCACCATATAAAGAGGAAAATGAAAGAGGAAGAAACCAAGCATTTCCGGGTCGATGAGAATGGAATTCTGTGGTTTAAAGATTGACTTGTGGTCCCAAAAGACCATGAGCTCCGAAATCAAATCCTATCTGAAGCTCATTCATCCAAGTTGTCTATCCATCCTAGTAGTAGCAAGATGAATCAGGATCTGAAACCTCTGTTTTGGTGGACCAAGATGAAAAAGGAGATTGCTGCTTTTGTTGCTCGTTGTGATAAATGTTGCCGTGTGAAGGCAGTTCACATGAAAGCCGGCTTGCTTTAATCTAGTTAAGATGCTTTTACAAATGTGTTGATGCAAAACTGGTCTGCAAACACAAAGGGCTAATACCCGATTCAAACGTTAAGGCGTGCCATCCGATTTGACCTTGCTATCGGCAAAGGTGATAACTCGAATACTTTAGTCCTGACAACAGCGATGCGCCCGGATGTCACGGCTAAGAGGTACTCACGCGGAACTTGAGAACACGCCGAGCTTAAGTCGACGAATTCCTAAGAACTCGTAACAAAAGGAAAAAGTATGACGAAGTCGTCGAAAAGTAAATACTGGAATATGAGTAACAATGTGTGTTTGATTTCTTGATTCATTCATTGATTACAAGGCCCTAGGGTCTATATTTATACCCTGCTCAAAGAGCTACAACTAGACACGATTAGAATTCGAATTCCAAATTACACGGAATCCGTATACAAAACGATGCAAATAATTAAGGAAATAACAAAACTATCCCTCGTGACCAACCGAAACTCCTCCTCATAACGACTGGCAGCTTCCAGACTCCCTCTTTGCATCATCGGCAGACCCTTTGCCATAGTCATCGGCAGACTTTCTTATCTAGCCATCGGCACCATATTACTGCCTGCGGACTTAGTCACGTTCAACTTCTCTCTCATCGGCAACCATCTTCATCGGCAACCCACTTTGTAAACATCGTACTGCCACCTTATCCTGCCATCCTAGACACGTGCCCAAAAACGGTGTCAACACATGCCCCCCAATTTCGGAGTATAAAACTATTAATGCTCCGAAATTCTCTGCAGTAATGATGCCTTTTCCCGCAATTAATGCTCCTAATCTGGTAACCGACAACCTCAATCTGAACAACTCCGATCCTATTCCTCCGCAGATTCTTCGAAATCCCCAACTTCCTAAACGGGCATTTTTCTCAGCCGTACATCGGCAACCATACCGTTACAAAGATCTGCCGATGTTCTGACCAGGATATTCGCACAAACGGTTACTTCCCCTCTATCCGCCCATCGGCAATATGACCGTTGTAGAATATTGCCGATGGACCGACCAGGAGATCTCGCACAGTAAAATATCTTCAGATAATGACCGCTTCCCGTCAAATCACCTGCACAATCCCTGGATTACCGTGCGAACAGTTACCATATCCACCTGAGTACCCTCGGATTTCTCGGATGCGGCAAAGAGATAAGTCGGATTTGCCCTTGCCCATTTTGTCCTATAAATAGTTCCTTCTTGGGTACTCCTTCCCCATCACACCATTCTACTATCCAACTTTACCTTTCCAGCGGCGGCGCCACCAAAAACTCCCAAGGTCTCCAACAAGTACCCCTCTTCACCAACTCCGGCGCCTTCAAACGCTTCCTTGATAGCAAGATGGCCGTCGGGTTCGTCGTCCCTGAGGTTAAATCTCCACCCCATCTTCTGTATTTTTCTTCATATCCCTGTTCACTCGCAATTCATTTTACTGAACATCTTCCTTTTCTTTCCTCTTTGTATTTCTTTTTACGCCCACAATCACTAGGAATTGTCCAACAAAATTGTCATTCCTACCGATCAACCACACCTCCAATGCCTCGGCCCTCTAGGAGACCCAGATCCAACTGACCTTATCAACGCAGAAACCAACAGGATCCCCCTCAGAGCCGAAAATTTTTCCTTAGATCTATGGAAGGACACCTTCCGCTCTTGGCCCAGCCCAACTGTGGGGTGGAAAGATTGGTTCTTGAGGGTCAGCAACTCTAATGAAGTTCAGTGGGGTGAAAGGAATCTAGTCCAATGCATTAGATTGTCCATTGCCGATATGCATAGGAACGAGTCACTGCTGATAGCTGCCTCCTACTTTTGGTCAGACACCCTCAATGCTTTTGCCTTTGGCCATGGTCCTGCTTCTCCTACTCTTGCCGATGTAGCCATGCTTACTGGTCTGGATATATCTGTTGACACTATTTTTGGGCACGTGTCTAGGATGGCAGAATAGGGTGGCGGTACGATGCGGGCTGCTGATGAGGATGGTTGCCGATGAGGGAGAGGTTGAATGTGACTAAGTCCACAGGCAGTAAAATGGTGCCGATGGCTGGATAAAAAGGTCTGCCGATGACTATGGCAAGGGGATTGCTGATGATGCGAAGGAGGAGTTCGGAAGCTGCCAGTTGTCATGTGGAGGAGTTGCGGTTTGTCACGAAGGATAGTTTTATTATTTCCTTAATTATTTGCATCGTTTTGTATACGGATTCCGTGTAATTTGGAATTCGAATTCTAGTCGTGTCTGGTTGTAGCTCTTTGAGCAGGGTATAAATATAAACCCTAGGACCTTGTAATAAATCATCAAGAAATCAATCAAATACACGTTTTTACTCATATTCCAGCATCTACTTTTCGACGACTTCGTCATACTTTTTTTCTTTTTATTACGAGTTCTTAGGAATTCGTCGACTTAAGCTCGGCGTGTTCTCGAGTTCCGCGTGAGTACCTCTTAGTCGTGACATCCGGGCGCATCGCTGTTGTCAGGACTGAAGTATTCGAATTATCACCTTTGCCGATAGCAAGGTCAAATTGGCTGGCACGCCTTAACGTCTGAATCGGGTATTAGCCCTTTGTGTTTGCAGATCAGTTTTGCATCAACACATCTTTTGGCACGCCTGTGGGACAGATTCAAGATCAAGATCAACATGTCGATCTCTGACCTCGATCAAGAGAACGTCATCCCCGTGACGGAGGCCAACCTCAAGGATGAGCAAAAGCAAGCTATTGCCCAAGCCATGGAAGAGTTCAAGCAGCAATGCCTGAGGTCTTTCAGCATAAACAGGAGCGGCGAAGTGGTCCAGAAAGATGCACTGCCGGCACCACGGCAGGTCACCTTTGACGCCAATCCTGGCAAGCTTCAAGATATGGTTGACAATGCCATCAATCGAGCGTTGATTAACCAAGCTGGGGTACTGTCTAATACGGTTTTCAACGCCGTGGCAAGAACTTTCAAGGAGGGACAAATCCCGCCAGATTATGTGGGGCCCTCCCATCATCAGCCGACGGCACCAGAGGTCACGGCTCCATCGGCTGCCTTAACGAATGCAAGTGCACAGTCTGCCGTCCCTCCAAGTACATTGGGGACTACTGGTGCACTATCTATGCCGATGGCAACCAACCCACAAATTTCAGTTGGGCAGCATAAACTGACAACAGATATGTTGGCATCGGCAATGTCAGGGTTGACTCTCCCTCCCAACTGGTGGGGTTATGGTATGCCTCCAGAGTTGACGCCGGGAACATCACAAATAACTGACATGAGGGGCAAAACTCCTATGACATCGGCACCTCCCAATGCGCCGGTGAACCAGAGTCCTCGGTATACCACAACTACTACTGCAAGGCCTCACACTGGGAATCCTCAAGATTCAATGTTTCAGATGCCCAACGCATCGGCAGAGTCAATGCTCATGCAACAGAGGCCTATGGCCCAGTCGGGGTATGTCAATTCAACGTCGGTACCCAATTACCAATCATCGGCAGCACCTATGCCGATGAACGCTAATAATGGATGGCTTGGACAGCAAGCCTTTCCACAATCACCCCAGCAGGGTTATCAGACTACAGGGTTCCAGCAAGGGCAGGTCTATCCCGGGTTCCAAGGTCAGGGGATTCCCAACCAGCCAATAAATTTTGGACAGCAACTCGGAGGACAGCCAATCGGTAGACAGCAGTTTGGTGGTCCGCAGATTGGAGGACAGGTGACCAATGCAATGTTCCATGCAGGTCACGTTCCGAACAGACACGTGGAGATTCGCCACCAAGTGCCAGATCCGCAGCCACCTCATCGGCAGGATGCCGATGCGTATTGGGCCGATAAGATTGCTGAAGTAATGAGGGAAGAATTTGGGATAAAACCCAAAGTCAACACTTATTCTTATCGGACACCGTATCCTCCAGCGTATGATTTGATCCCGCTTCCGCATCGGTACAAGGTACCGGATTTTACAAAGTTTTCCGGATAGGACGACACGTCAACCATGGAGCATGTCAACAGGTTCATTATTCAATGTGGAGAGGCTGGTAACAGGGACGAATTGAGGGTTCGTCTATTTTCATCATCATTGTCTGGATCGGCCTTTACTTGGTTCATATCATTACCTCCCAACTCAGTAATTACTTGGGCCGATCTAGAGAAGCAATTCCACAAATACTTCTTCTCGGGGGTTCATGAGAAGAAGATCACCGACTTGGTCAAGTTGAGGCAACGTAATGATGAGTCGGTTGAGGGATTTGTGCAGAGGATACGAGAGGTCAAGAATAAATGCTATAGCCTGGTTCTGGATGATCGGCAGCTAGCCGATTTGGCTTTCCAGGGTTTGTTGCCACATATCAAGGATAAGTATGCCTCTCAGGAGTTCGAAAGTTTAAGTCATTTGGTGCAGAGGATATCCGATCAAGACATCAAGCCTTTCGAGCCTAAGAGGGCTTGGAATAAGAAAGTGTCATTTGTTGATGAAGCAACAAGCTCAGATTCCGATGAGGAACCAGTAATCGGTTTGGCAGAGTGGGTAAAAAACAAGAAGCCGATGTCTTGTCCTTTTGGGCAGAAGGAACCAGAGAAGTTTGCCTTTGACACCGCCAAGGCCGATAGGATATTTGACTTTCTACTTCAGGAAGGTCAAATCAAACTGTCACCTAACCATGTGATCCCATCGGCAGAAGAATTGAAGAGGATGAGATATTGCAAGTGGCATAATGCAACTTCACATGACACCAACGAGTGCAAAGTATTCAGACAACAGCTGCAATCGGCTATAGAGTCAGGGAGAATCAAGTTTGACAGTTCCAAAA
Organism: Sorghum bicolor; assembly: GCF_000003195.3. Taxonomy (NCBI): domain Eukaryota; kingdom Viridiplantae; phylum Streptophyta; class Magnoliopsida; order Poales; family Poaceae; genus Sorghum; species Sorghum bicolor. Next base: position 40,892,713 of record NC_012873.2, read on the forward strand.
CCCAGAAGCCGATGAAGATAGACCAACATCCTTTCCCGACAAACATGTTGGATGCTAAGGGGAAGGCTAAGGTCTTAACGTCGGAGACAGCTGAGAAGAGTGCATCGGTAGATCCTCAGCATCAAGTTACTACTGCCGATGCAAGAAGTAAGGGCTTGGTCCAGGAAGGAACTAGCTCAGGAAGGCTTCCTCGATCTGGTATCGTCATAACTCATAGGAGGCCTCGAGAAAAATGGCAACAACGGGAAGATCGGTATCGGCGCCAGCAGGAAGATTATCAACGGGAAGAAGAAAGATGCCGACAGGAGTGGAATCGGCACAGGGATCATTGGAATTGCCCATTCTTCATCCATTGTTGGGAGGAAAATATCAAGCTTCCTACTGTCAGAGACTGCCCTGAATGCAACGGTTATGATCGGTACGATAGGAACGATCGGCGTTATCATGATGATGAACGGCGAGCTAATGGGCCGATCAGAGGAAGGGTGTCAGTTCATGACCGGCTGGGGGGCAGGTTCAGTGGGCACAACAGACTTAGTGACCGTGTCCAGTATTTTCCCAGGAACCAAGAGGAGCTCGAAGGAATGGCTGATGCGCGGGTTCCCGATGAATTCATATTTTGCAGGGATGCTAACACGCATCGCATGGAGTCAAGGGAGAACCGACGCCCGACGGCAAGGCAAAGGCCACTTCCTCCATGGTGCCCTCGAGGATTAACCAAGACACAGAAAAGGAGATTGCAGCGAGAAAGGCAAGAGGAGCTAAACAAGGGAGAAAACTCTGGAAGTCGGCAGCCGTCAGACACTAAGAGGGAAGGTCCATCGGCAGGCGTCAACATGGTCTTCATGTTGCCGATGGAGTTCCTTGCACCAGCCAGTGACGATGAGTTGAAATTTTCTGATCAGATAGCTCAGTTGGCTCTGGATCCGATGACGGCTATCTTTGAGAAACCTGCCGATGACGAGAGGCAGCATCTTAAAGCTTTGTTCCTCAAAGGAAGGGTTGATGGGCAGCCAATGACCAAGATCCTAGTTGATGGTGGAGCTGCTATTAATATTATGCCGTATGCAGTATATCGGAAGCTTGGGAAAGGGGATCAAGATTTGACCAAGACCGATATGATGCTCAAAGACTTTGAAGGAAACGTGTCTCCAGTCAAGGGGGCGATATGTGCAGAGTTGACCATCGGCAGCAAAACCTTGCCGACAACTTTTTTCGTGATCAGCGGAAAAGGTGCCTACAATTTATTATTGGGGAGAGATTGGATTCATGCCAATTGTTGTGTCCCATCTACAATGCATCAGTGCTTGGTTCAGTGGGTAGGTGACAAGATTGAGATCGTCCCAGGAGATTCTTCTTATGTTATCGCATCGGCAGAAGCGGATACTTACGAAAGGACCAGGTGCATTTCAGGAGAAGTTTGGGAGAAAGATTTTCTCAAAGTTGCCGATTATGTGATTCCACCGATCCAAGCAGTCGGTTCTGACGACGGTTTTTAATGGATAGATTCGCCGATGATGGAAAATTAGGCCAGGGATTCACATCGGCCGATGATTTGGTAGAAGTAGATATAGGTAGTGGTGATAAGCCTAGGCCTACTTTTATTAGTGCTAAATTAGATCCTGAGTGTAAGCGACAATTGATTAGTTTGTTAAAGGAATATAAAGATTGCTTTGCTTGGGATTATACAGAGATGCCTGGTTTAGACCGATCAATTGTCGAACATCGGTTACCCATCAAGTCTGGATTTCGGCCACATCAGCAACCAGCCCGCCGATGTAATCCTAACATTCTACCTGATATTAAGGCCGAAATTACTAAACTTATTGAAGCTAAGTTTATTCGGCAGTGTCGGTATGCCGAATGGATTTCCAATGTTGTTCCGGTTTACAAGAAGAACGGGAAGCTTCGGGTGTGCATTGATTTTAGGAATCTCAATAAAGCTACACCGATGGATGGATACCCAATGCCTGTCGCCGATCTACTGGTTGATGCTGCGGCTGGCCATCGGGTCATCAGCTTCATGGATGGTAATGCAGGTTACAATCAAATATTCATGGCAGAGGAGGATATTCCAAAAACCGCATTCAGGTGTCCTGGTCATGTTGGACTATTTGAATGGATAGTCATGACTTTTGGGTTAAAGAATGCTGGTGCTACTTATCAAAGGGCTATGAATTTTATATTTCATGAGTTCATCGGCAAGCTCGTAGAGATTTATATCGATGATGTGGTGGTTAAGTCTGGAGATTTCTCAAAACATCTGGCAGATTTACGAAAAGTGTTGGAGTGCACAAGGAAGCATGGATTGAAGATGAATCCCAACAAATGTGCATTTGGCGTATCGGCAGGGCAGTTTCTTGGTTTCATGGTACATCAGAGGGGTATTGAAATTAGTCGAAGATCTATTGATGCCATCAATAAAATAGTGGCCCCTACCAATAAAACCGAGCTCCAATCCTTGATCGGCAAGCTGAATTTTATCAGAAGGTTTATATCGAATTTATCTGGGAGGATTCGTGCTTTCAGTCCTCTTCTTAAATTGAAAGCTGATCAAGGGTTTGTTTGGGGAGAAGAACAGCAGTTGGCTCTGGATGAAATCAAGAAGTATCTAGTAAATCCTCCAGTGTTAGTTCCACCTCAACAAGGGAAGCCCTTCAAATTGTATTTATCTACCGATGGATCGGTTATCGGTTCAGCTTTAGTTCAAGAATTTGAAGGGAAAGAGAGGGTAATTTATTATTTGAGTAGAAGGTTGATTGATGCTGAAACCAGGTATTCGGCCATTGAGAAACTGTGCTTATGCTTATATTTTTCATGTATCAAGCTGAGACATTACCTGTTATCGGCCGAATGTGCTGTTGTTTGCAAAGATGACGTGGTCCGATACATGCTATCTATGCCGATTATGAGTGGTAGGATCGGTAAATGGATTTTAGCGCTGTCGGAGTTCGATTTGCGTTACGAATCGGCTAAGGCAGTCAAAGGGCAGATTATGGCCGATTTTGTGACTCAGCATTGCGGTCTAGTGGAAACCTTGGAAATTGCACCCTGGACGCTCTTCTTTGATGGATCTACCTGTGACCGGGGGGCAGGAATCGGCATTGTATTAGTTTCTCCTAAGGGGAGGAAGTATGAGTTTTCCTTGCCGATTGTTGCTACATCAACAAATAATCAGGCTGAGTATCAAGCTCTGATCAAGGGATTGGAGTTGTTAAGAGATGTTCGTGCTGATGCCGTTGAAATATTCGGGGATTCTATGTTGGTTATAAATCAATTGGCCGGAAGCTATGAATGCCGAAGTGGAGTTCTCATAACCTATTTCGAGAGAAGTATGCAACTGTTAAAGGAATTCAAGGACTTCCGATTGGAGCATGTTCCCCGATTGCACAATGAAGACGCTAATCGGTTAGCTCAACATGCCTCGGGATATCAGCCAATGATTAATGCGACATCGGCGGTCAGTGCCGGTGATTGGAGGAGAGAAATTATTGATTATCTAAAAGATCCATCCAAAAAAGTTGAAAGACGGGTTCGATTTCAGGCAACCAAGTATGTGCTCCTTGAAAATGAATTGTATTATCGAACTATCGACGGAATTCTTCTCCGATGCTTGGGTGATGATGAAGCCAGAAGTTTGATGGAGGAAATCCATGAAGGAGTCTGTGGAGCGCATCAGTCAGCTTTTAAGATGAAGTGGATGATTCGAAGGAATGGATATTTTTGGCCAACCATACTTGAAGATTGTTTTAAATATTTCAAGGGATGTCAAGGTTGTCAAAAGTTTGGTAATATCCAGAGAGCACCCGCATCGGCTATGAATCCTATAATAAAACCTTGGCCGTTCCGGGGATGGGCCATCGATCTGATCGGCCAGATTTATCCACCATCTAGCAAAGGACATAAGTTCATTCTAGTTGCCACTGACTATTTCACTAAGTGGGTCGAAGCTATTCCTTTGAAGAAGGTCACATCGGCCAATATGATTGATTTTGTGAAGGAGCATATTATTTACCGATTTGGGATTCCCCAAACGATTACTACCGATCAGGGCACCATGTTCACGTCAGGGGAGTTCGATGAATTCGCAATCGGTATGGGAATTAAAGTGTTGAATTCTTCTCCTTATTATGCTCAAGCCAATGGGCAGGCCGAAGCGTCTAACAAAGGAATTATCAAGCTTATTAAACGAAAGATTGAAGAAAATCCTAGGCGGTGGCATATATCATTAAATGAAGCATTGTGGTCTTATCGGATGGCTTGTCATGGATCGACCAAGGTATCACCCTATCAATTGGTGTATGGACATGATGCCGTGTTGCCTTGGGAAATTAAGACTGGATCTAGGCGATTATCTTTTCAAGATCAATTAACTTCCGACAATTATGCCACTTTGATGACCGATGAATTGGATGATCTAGCAGGGCATCGGTTAAAAGCTTTAATGAGCATAGAAGAAAATAAGAAAAGAGTTGCTAGATGGTATGATAAGAAAGTGAAGGCTAAAGAGTTTGCCGATGGGGATTTGGTATGGAAATTAATTTTACCAGTTGGGACCAAAAGCTCGAAGTTTGGAAAGTGGTCTCCTAATTGGGAGGGTCCTTATCGGATAAGTCGATCGGCTCCTGGTAATGCCTACATTCTAGAAACCCTCGAAGGAATTGAATTTCCCAGAGCATTAAACGGCAAATATTTAAAGAAGTACTACCCCAGTATATGGGTCGATGCATAAAAGTTTAGGTGCCGATAACACTCCTATCGGCTGGAGCCAAATGCTTGGGGACAGAACTTGGTGTTTCAAAAGTTTAGGCGCCGATAACAGTCCTATCGGCTAGACTAAAAGTTGAGGAAGCAGGAAAGCGTAGATGCAATGCCGATGGAAACTCTATGTGTTAAGCAGCGACTGGATAGCCGATATAGCACGTAGCCGAATTTGGTTGGCTGCTTCCATCTCCTTGATGTCATCATCGGCAGAACCTTCTATCGGCTTTAGCTTCTTCTTCAATTGGAGTGCCTTGCGACCATGGACATTTCGCTCGTGCTCGAGAAGCCTGATGGTCTCTGGCAATTGGTTCTCTTCCTGTTGGGCTTGGGATAAGGCGTTCTCCACTTCCTTGAGTTCCGCCAACAGGGATTCTCTTCTTGCCGATAGATCGGATATCTTCTGCTTCAGCGCATCTCCTGAAGATTTCAGGATACCGATGTTCTTGTGCTTCTCATCGGTCAGCAGTTTCTCTTTCCTCATTTCGTCGGAGAGTTGAGTTTGAGCGGCTCTATCGGCAAGACGCCGAGAAGCTCTCTGGTACTGCAGCTGGCGACTCTCCAGATGAGCGGCTTGGAACAGGATTTCTTCGACGTCGGCTGGGATTTGGCCTCTGAGAGTTCTGAACAGGGTCTTGGTAGGGTCGGAGTCATCGACCAAATGCGTTGTATCCTGGTGAAGGAGAACTGACAACTCTTCCAGCTTGGCCCTGGTCTCTGCCGATGTAATGCCAACTGTCTGGGAAGAACTTGCTTCTTCGCCTTCTTCTTCAGAGAAATCGATGGCGAAGGAAAACAGGCTATCAGGAGAATCTTGTTCCTGGGAGGGAAAGCAAGGTTAGCTCATATTCGGAGAATCGGCAAATGATGCTGGCGGTAAACAGTGACTTACTTGCTTCAAGGCGATCTCTTGCCCTGGACTGGGAGGTGCTGACGGAGCTGCGGACTGACCGGCCAAAGATGCCGATGGAACTGCAGGTTGATCGGCTAAGGTTGCCGATGGGACGATATCGATTGAAAGAAGACAAGAAAGGTTATGAGACTAAATGAGAATGAGTTCATCGGCAACGGTATTGTTAAAGTATGTTACCTGGAGGGGGAACAACGGTTGTCTGAATCGGGAGAGCCGCCGGTGATATAATTGGACCCGCCGGACCAGTTGCTTGTTCACCCACATCAACTGATGTACTTTCTGTTTGAGGCTCTTCCTGCTGGGATCCTTCCATCTGTGGTGCATCCTGCATTGGTTGGGGAGATGGCACTTGCTGTGTCTGGACTTCTGGAGAAGAAGGAGAAGAGTCTACTGGGATTGGAGATACCGGAGGAGGAGGGGGAGCTGCCACTTTTTGGCGTTTCGTTTCGGCCCTAGTGCTCTTGACACCCTTCCTCTTTGGCTGGCTGGACTGGGTGGCATCGGCACCTTGAAGTGTGACCTTTGCCGACGCACTGGTTTGCTGCAATAACGAACAAGGGTTTGTAAGTATAAATAAAGCCGATATAAAGATAGTCAGCGTAAAAGATAAAGATTTGACAAATTGCCTTGAAAGCCCGCGCCAGAGTAGGAGCAGCTACCGTTGGTGATGTCTGGGTTCTCCTGGTAGTAACTTTCCTGAGGCGCGCACCCCGATGCACGATGGAAACCAGAGTGGGAGCATTGTGGCCGATTGAGGAAATCGGGCCTGATGGAAACAAGTCAATTGGCTTGCCATTCCTGCTAACCGATGGAGGAATATTGTCAACCTGCAAAAGGAATACAAGGGTAAGCTGCCGATAGAAGTAATAGTGAGAAAATGAAACGATAGTTTGAGTTACTTACAGTGTCATCGGGAACTTCGTATTCGGGGTCAATCATGCCGCGGTATGAAAGTGCCGATCTGCAGAATAGATGCTCTTTCCATTCTGCCCACCATAACTTGTATGCCTGGGTGATAAAAGCAGCCGGAACCCATTCTGACAGATCTACATCTACATCGGCGTTTGGTGGTAGTTGGGCTACTCGAGTCCACTCAAGAAGGTTGTTGATGGTTTCTCTGGGTTTTATTACATCGGCATAAGGAAGTGCAATCGGTAACTGGCCGAAAGCTAACTGGCGGGCTAATGCCGATGGATTGTAAAATTCGTAAGTCTGGGGAGAAGTTTTCGTGCTACCGAAGAAATTCACTGGAATGGCTCTGGGAGTCACAATTGCCATCATCGCCTCATTGTCTCTGTCGAGAGCTTCATCAAATGGATTGAAGGTCAGAGGGAGCATGCTATCTGGGTCATCATAAGCCAGCCATGGTCGTTCATCTCTGGCCAGACCCTCATACAGAGTCTCGAAGAATCGGCCGATCTGATCCGGATTGTTCCCTGAACCGGCTAAGACTATAACGGCTTCGCCAAAGTTCAAGGGGGCACGCGTTGCCGATTCCTCTTCACCCAACACATGATTTTTGGCTATATCTCTTGGGAAGTGCTGTGAGAACAAGTTGAAATCAAGGCGCTTATGCAGGTGCAGATTGAGCCACATATTAATAAACCACCAGGGGCCTCCCAAGTTGCCGATGGATTGGCCAAGCAGGAGTTTCTGGGCTACCTGGTGAAGAAGGTGGTAAACAGCGCTGAGCAAATATCGGCCGAGAGGAAATTGGCCAACGTTAGCCAGTCTTTCTGCTGCCGATAGATAGACAGAAGTCGGTCCTGCCGATCGACCACAGAATACAAACTTGTCCAGCCACATGTTCAGAAAGGTGGTTTGCTCCTTTATGGTGACAGGCCCTCTCCCGCGGTACTTCTGGATGTACCCCGACCAACCGCCGATAGCGCGAGTCTCCACTTTGGCACTGGGGGCAGTATCAAAAAAGTGGGTGCTATCGGCAGAAGATATATCTAACCCAGTGAGCATGGCTACATCGGCAAGGGTAGGAGAAGCAGGGCCGTGGCCAAAAACAAAAGCATTGAGAGTGTCTGACCAAAAGTAGGATGCAGCTATCAGTAGTGACTCGTTCCTGTGCATATCGGCAATGGATAGCCTAATGCATTGGGCTAGCTTCCTCTCACCCCACTGGACTTCATAAGAATTGCTGACCCTCAAGAACCAGTCTTTCCACCCTACGGTAGGGCTGGGCCAAGAGCGAAAAGTGTCTTTCCATAGATCTACAGAAAAGTTTTCAGCCCTAAAGGGGATTCTATTGGTTTCTGCGTTGATAAGATTGGTTGGATCTGAATCCCCTAGAGGACCGAGACATTGAAGGTGTGGTTGATCGGTGGGGACGACAATTTTATTGGACAAGTCCTAGTGATTTTGGGGGAATAAAAATACAAAGAAAAAGGAAAAGGGGAATATTCAGTAAGATGAATCGCGGATGAATAGGAATATACACAGAAGATGAGATGGAAGTCTGACCTCAGGGACGACGAAGCCAATGGCCATTTTGTCGTGAAGAGGACGTTGGAGGGCACCGGAGTTGATGAAGAGGAGTGCTTGTCGGAGATCTTGAAGGTTGTAAATGGCGCCGCCGCTGGAAAAGCAAGGTTGGATAGTAGAATGGTGTGATGGGGGAGGAGTACCCAAGAAGGAACTATTTATAGGACAAGATGTGCAAGGGCAAATCTGACTTATCTCTTTGCGGCATCCGAGAAGCCCGAAGGTACTCAGGTGGATATGGTAACTGTTCGCACGGTAATCCAGGGATTGTGCAGGTGATTTGACGGGAAGCGGTCATTATCTGAAGATATTTTACTGTACGAGATCTCCTGGTCGGTCCATCGGCGATATTCTATAACGGTCATCTTGCCGATGGGCGGATAGAGGGGAGGTAACCGTTTTTGCGAATATCCTGGTCAGAGCATCGGCAGATCTTTGTAACGGTATTGTTGCCGATGTACGACCAAGAAAGATGCCCGTTTAGGAAGTTGGGGATTTCGAGGAATCTGCGGAGGATTAGGATCAGAGTTGTCCAGATTAAGGTTGTCGGTTACTAGATTAGGAGCATTAATTGCAGAGAAGGCATCATTACTGCAGAGAATTTCGGAGCATTAATAGTTTTATACTCCGAAATTGGGGGGCATGTGTTGACACTATTTTTGGGCACGTGTCTAGGATGGCAGAATAGGGTGGCGGTACGATGCGGGCTGCTGATGAGGATGGTTGCCGATGAGGGAGAGGTTGAATGTGACTAAGTCCACAGGCAGTAATATGGTGCCGATGGCTGGATAAAAAGGTCTGCCGATGACTATGGCAAGGGGATTGCCGATGATGCGAAGGAGTCCGGAAGCTGCCAGTTGTCATGTGGAGGAGTTGCGGTTTGTCATGAAGGATAGTTTTATTATTTCCTTAATTATTTGCATCGTTTTGTATACGGATTCCGTGTAATTTGGAATTCGAATTCTAGTCGTGTCTGGTTGTAGCTCTTTGAGCAGGGTATAAATATAAACCCTAGGACCTTGTAATAAATCATCAAGAAATCAATCAAATACACGTTTTTACTCATATTCCAGCATCTACTTTTCGACGACTTCGTCATACTTTTTTTCTTTTTATTACGAGTTCTTAGGAATTCGTCGACTTAAGCTCGGCGTGTTCTCGAGTTCCGCGTGAGTACCTCTTAGTCGTGACATCCGGGCGCATCGCTGTTGTCAGGACTGAAGTATTCGAATTATCACCTTTGCCGATAGCAAGGTCAAATCGGCTGGCACGCCTTAACGTTTGAATCGGGTATTAGCCCTTTGTGTTTGCAGATCAGTTTTGCATCAACAATATCTTCTGCCGATAGCACCCACTTTTTTGATACTGCCCCTAGTGCCAAAGTGGAGACTCGCGCTATCGGCGGTTGGTCGGGGTACATTCAGAAGTACCGTGGGAAAGGATCTGTCACCATAAAGGAACAAACCACCTTTCTGAACATGTGGCTGGACAAGTTTGTATTCTGTGGTCGATCGGCAGGACCGACTTCTGTCTACCTATCGGCAGTAGAAAGACTGGCTAACGGTGGCCGATTCCCTCTTGGCTGATACCTGCTTGGCGCCGCTTACCACCTTCTCCATCAAGTAGCCCAGAAACTTCTGCTCGGCCAATCCACTGGCAACTTGGGAGGCCCCTGGTGGTTTGTCAACATGTGGCTCAATCTGCATCTGCACAAGCGTCTCAACTTCAACCTGTTCACACAGCGTTTCCCAAGAGATATAGGTGAAAACCATGTATTGGGTGAAGAGGAATCGGCAACACGCGCCCCCTTGAACTTTGGCGAAGCTGTCATAGTTCTGCCTGGTTCAGGGGGTAATCCAGATCAGATCGGTCGATTCTTCCAGACTCTGTATGAGGGTTTGGCCAGAGACGAACGACCATGGTTGCCTTATGATGACCCAGATGGCCTGCTCCCTCTGACTTTCAATCCATTTGATGAAGCTCTCGCCAGGGACAATGAGGCGATGATGGCAATTGTGACTCCCAGAATCATTCCAGTGAATTTCTTTGGCAGCACAAAAACCTCCCCTCAGACTTACGAATTTTACAATCCACCGGCATTAGCTCGCCAGTTAGCTTTCGGTCAGTTGCCGATTGCACTTCCTTATGCCGATGTGATAAAACCCAGAGAGACTATCAATAACCTTCTTGAGTGGACTCGAGTAGCCCAACTACCACCAAACGCCGATACAGATGTAGATCTGTCAGAATGGGTTCCGGCTGCTTTTATCACTCAGGCATACAAGTTATGGTGGGCAGAATGGAAAGAGCATCTATTCTGCAGATCGGCACTTTCATACCGCGGCATGATTGATTCCGAATACGAAGTTCCCGATGACACTGTAAGTAACTCAAACCAATGTTTCATTTTCTCAATATTACTTCCATCGGCAGCTTACCCTTGTATTCCTTTTGCAGGTTGACAATATCCCTCCATTGGTTAGCAGGAGTGGCAGGCCGATTGACTTGTTTCCATCAGGCCCGATTTCCTAAATCGGCCACAATGCTCCCACTCTAGCTTCCATCGTGCATCGGGGTGTACGCCTCAGGAAAGTCACCACCAGAAGAACCCAGACATCACCAACGGTAGCTGCTCCCACTCTGGCGTGGGCTTTCAAGGCAATTTGTCAAATCTTTTCCTTTATGCTGACTATCTTTATATCGGCTATATTTATGCTTATAAATTCCTGTTCATTATTGCAGCAAACCGGCGCATCGGCGAAAGCCAGGTGCGAGAGTACCGATGCCCCCCAGTCTAGCCAACCCAAGAGAAAGGGCACCACGGGTGCTAAGACTGGAACAAAGCGCCAGAAGGTAGCAACTCCCCCTCCTCCTCCGGTATCTCCAATTCCGGTGGAGTCTTCTCCTTCTTCTCCAGAAGCCCAGCCACAGCAAGCACCATCTCCCCCACCTATGCAGGAAGCACCACAGATAGAAGAACCCCAACAGGAAGGATCTCAAACAGAAGATACATCGGCTGACATGGGTGAACAAACAACTGGCCCGACGGGTCCAGTTCCATCGGCAGTTCTCCCGATTCAGACAACCGTTGTCCCTCCTCCAGGTAACATACTTTAACATCTTCGCTACCGATGAACTTATCCTTATTTAGTCTCATAACTCCTTTTGTCTTCTTTCAGTTGATATCGTTCCATCGGCAATCTCAGCCGACCAACCTGTAGCTCCATCGGCACTTCTCAGTCAAAGGCAAGAGATCGCCTTGAAGCAAGTAAGTCACCGTTTACCGTTAGTACTATTTGCCGATTCTCCGAGTATGAGCTAATCTTGCTTTCCTTCCCAGGAACAAGATTCTCCCGACAGCCTGTTCTCCTTCGCCATCGATCTCTCTGAAGAAGAAGGTGAAGAAGCAAGCTCTTCTCAGACGGTCGGCATCACATCGGCAGAGATCAGGGTCAGACTGGAAGAATTGTCAGCTCTCCTTCACCAGGACATAGCGCAATTGGTTGATGATTCCGACCCTACCAAGACCCTGTTCAGAACTCTCAGAGGCCAAATCCCAGCCGATGTTGAAGAAATCCTGTTCCAAGCCGCTCATCTGGAGAGTCGCCAGCTGCAGTACCAAAGGGCTTCTCGGCGGCTTGCCGATAGAGCCGCTCGGACTCAACTCTCCGATGAAATGAGGAGAGAGAAGCTTTTGACCGATGAGAAGCACAAGAACATCGGTATCCTGAGATCTTCTGGAGACGCGCTGAAGCAGAAGATATCCGATCTATCGGCAAGAAAAGAATCCCTGTTGGCGGAGCTCAAGGAAGTAGAGAACGCTCTGTCCCAAGCCCAACAGGAAGAGAGCCAATTGCCAGAGACCATCAGGCTTCTTGAGCACGAGCGAAATGCTCATGGTCGCAAAGCACTTCAACTGAAGAAGAAGCTGAAGCCGATAGAAGGTTCTGCCGATGATGACATCAAGGAGATAGAAGCAGCCAACCAAATTCGGCTACGCGCTATATCGGCAATCCAGACGCTGCTTAACACATAGAGTTTCCATCGGCATTGTATCTGTGCTTTCCTGCTTCCTTAGCTTTTAGTCTAGCCGATAGGACTGTTATCGGCGCCTAAACTTTTGAAACACCAAGTCTTGTCCCCAACCATTTGGATCCGGCCGATAGGAGTGTTATCGGCAGCTAAACTTTTATGCATCGACCCATATACTGGGGTAGTACTTCTTTAAATATTTGCCGTTTAAAGCTCTGGGAAATTCAATTCCTTCGAGGGTTTCTAGAATGTAGGCATTACCAGGAGCCGATCGACTTATCCGATAAGGACCCTCCCAATTAGGAGACCACTTTCCAAACTTCGAACTTTTGGTCCCAATTGGTAAAATTAATTTCCATACCAAATCCCCATCGGCAAACTCTTTAGCCTTCACTTTCTTATCATACCATCTAGCAACTCTCTTTTTATTTTCTTCTATACTCATTAAAGCTTTTAACCGATGCCCTGCTAGATCGTCCAATTCATCGGTCATCAAAGTGGCATAACCATCGGAAGTTAATTGATCTTGAAAAGATAATCGCCTAGATCCAGCCTTAATTTCCCAAGGCAACACTGCATCATGTCCATACACCAATTGATAGGGTGATACCTTGGTCGATCCATGACAAGCCATCCGATAAGACCACAATGCTTCATTTAATAATGTATGCCACCGCTTAGGATTTTCTTCAATCTTTCGTTTAATAAGTTTGATAATTCCTTTGTTAGACGCTTCGGCCTGCCCATTGGCTTGAGCATAATAAGGAGAAGAATTCAACACTTTAATTCCCATACCGATTGCGAATTCATCGAACTCCCCCGACGTGAACATGGTGCCCTGATCGGTAGTAATCGTCTGGGGGATCCCGAATCGGTAAATAATATGCTCCTTCACAAAATCAATCATATTGGCCGATGTGACTTTCTTCAAAGGAATAGCTTCAACCCACTTAGTGAAATAGTCAGTGGCAACTAGAATGAACTTATGCCCTTTGCTAGATGGTGGATAAATCTGGCCGATCAGATCGATGGCCCATCCCCGGAACGGCCAAGGCTTTATTATAGGATTCATAGCCGATGCGGGTGCTCTCTGGATATTACCAAACTTTTGACAACCTTGACATCCCTTGAAATATTTAAAACAATCTCCAAGTATGGTTGGCCAAAAATATCCATTCCTTCGAATCATCCACTTCATCTTAAAAGCTGACTGATGCGCTCCACACACTCCTTCATGGATTTCCCCCATCAAACTTCTAGCTTCATCATCGCCCAAGCATCGGAGAAGAATTCCGTCGATAGTTCGATAATACAATTCATTTTCAAGGAGCACATACTTGGTTGCTTGAAATCGAACCCGTCTTTCAACTTTTTTGGATGGATCTTTTAGATAATCAATAATTTCATTCCTCCAATCACCGGCAACGACTGCCGATGTCGCATTAATCATTGGCTGATATCCCGAGGCATGCTGAGCTAACCGATTAGCGTCTTCATTATGCAATCGGGGAACATGCTCCAATCGGAAGTCCTTGAATTCCTTTAACAGTTGCATACTTCTCTCGAAATAAGTTATGAGAACTTCACTTCGGCATTCATAGTTTCCGGCCAATTGATTTATAACCAACATAGAATCCCCGAATATTTCAACAGCATCAGCACGAACTTCTCTTAACAACTCCAATCCCTTGATCAGAGCCTGATACTCAGCCTGATTATTTGTTGATGTGGCAACAATCGGCAAGGAAAACTCATACTTCCTCCCCTTAGGGGAAACTAATACAATGCCGATTCCTGCCCCCCGGTCACAGGTAGATCCATCAAAGAAGAGCGTCCAGGGTACAATTTCCAAGGTTTCCACCATACCGCAATGCTGAGTCACAAAATCGGCCATAATCTGCCCTTTGACTGCCTTAGCCGATTCGTAACGCAAATCGAACTCCGACAGCGCTAAAATCCATTTACCGATCCTACCACTCATAATCGGCATAGATAGCATGTATCGGACCACGTCATCCTTGCAAACAACAGTGCATTCGGCCGATAACAGGTAATGTCTCAGCTTGATACATGAAAAATATAAGCATAAGCATAGTTTCTCAATGGCCGAATACCTGGTTTCAGCATCAATCAACCTCCTACTCAAATAATAAATTACCCTTTCTTTCCCTTCAAATTCTTGAACTAAAGCTGAACCGATAACCGATCCATCGGTAGATAAATACAATCTGAAGGGCTTCCCTTGTTGAGGTGGAACTAGAACTGGAGGATTTACCAGATACTTCTTGATTTCATCCAGAGCCAACTGCTGTTCTTCTCCCCAAATAAACTCTTGATCGGCTTTCAATTTAAGAAGAGGACTGAAAGCACGAATCCTACCAGACAAATTCGATATAAATCTCCTGATAAAATTTACCTTGCCGATCAAGGATTGGAGCTCGGTTTTGTTGGTAGGGGCCACTATTTTATTGATGGCATCAATGGATCTTCGACTGATTTCAATACCCCTCTGATGTACCATGAAACCAAGAAACTGCCCTGCCGATACACCAAATGCACACTTGTTGGGATTCATCTTCAATCCATGCTTCCTTGTGCACTCTAACACTTTTTGTAAATCGGCAAGATGCTTTGAGAAATCTCCAGACTTAACCACCACATCATCAATATAAATCTCCACGAGCTTGCCGATGAACTCATGAAATATAAAATTCATAGCCCTTTGATAAGTAGCACCAGCATTCTTCAACCCAAAAGTCATGACTATCCATTCAAATAGCCCAACATGACCAGGACACCTGAATGCGGTTTTTGGAATATCCTCCTCCGCCATGAATATTTGATTGTAACCTGCGTTACCATCCATGAAGCTGATGACCTGATGACCAGCCGCAACATCAACCAGTAGATCGGCGACAGGCATTGGATATCCATCCATCGGCGTAGCTTTATTGAGATTCCTGAAATCAATGCACACCCGAAGCTTCCCGTTCTTCTTGTAAACCGGAACAACATTGGAAAACCACTCGGCATACCGACACTGCCGAATAAACTTAGCTTCAATAAGTTTGGTGATTTCGGCCTTAATATCAGGTAGAATGTTAGGGTTACATCGGCGGGCTGGTTGCTGATGTGGCCGAAATCCAGACTTGATGGGTAACCGATGTTCAACAACTGATCGGTCTAAACCAGGCATCTCGGTATAATCCCAAGCAAAGCAATCTTTATATTCCTTTAACAAACTAGTCAATTGTTGCTTACTCTCAGGATCTAATTTAGCACTAATAAAAGTAGGCCTAGGCTTATCACCACTACCTATATCCACTTCTACCAAATCATCGGCCGATGTGAATCTCTGGCCTAATTTTCCATCATCGGCGAATCTATCCATTAAAAACCGTCGTCAGAACCGACTGCTTGGATCGGTGGAATCTCATAATCGGCAACTTTGAGAAAATCTTTCTCCCAAACTTCTCCTGAAATGCACCTGGTCTTTTCGTAAGTATCCGCTTCTGCCGATGCGATAACATAAGAAGAATCTCCTGGGACGATCTCAATCTTGTCACCTACCCACTGAACCAAGCATTGATGCATTGTAGATGGGATACAACAATTGGCATGAATCCAATCTCTTCCCAATAATAAGTTGTAAGCACCTTTTCCGCTGATCACGAAAAAAGTCGTCGGCAAGGTTTTGCTGCCGATGGTCAATTCTGCACATATCGCCCCCTTGACTGGAGACACGTTTCCTTCAAAGTCTTTGAGCATCATATCGGTCTTGGTCAAATCTTGATCCCCTTTCCCAAGCTTCCGATATACTGCATACGGCATAATATTAATAGCAGCCCCACCATCAACTAGGATCTTGGTCATTGGCTGCCCATCAACCCTTCCTTTGAGGAACAGAGCTTTAAGATGCTGCCTCTCGTCATCGGCAGGTTTCTCAAAGATAGCCGTCATCGGATCCAGAGCCAACTGAGCTATCTGATCAGAAAATTCCAACTCATCATCACTGGCTGGTGCAAGAAACTCCATCGGCAACATGAAGACCATGTTGACGCCTGCCGATGGACCTTCCCTCTTAGTATCTGACGGCTGCCGACTTCCAGAGTTTTCTCCCTTGTTTAGCTCTTCTTGCCTTTCACGTTGCAATCTCCTTTTCTGTGTCTTGGTCAATCCTCCAGGGCACCATGGAGGAAGTGGCCTTTGCCTTGCCGTCGGGCGTCGGTTCTCCCTTGACTCCATACGATGCGTGTTAGCATCCCTGCAAAATATGAATTCATCGGGAACCCGCGCATCAGCCATTTCCTCGAGCTCTTCTTGGTTCCTGGAAAAATACTGGACACGGTCACTAAGTCTGTCGTGCCCACTAAATCTGCCCCCCAGCCGGTCATGAACTGACACCCTTCCTCTGATCGGCCCATTAAATCGCCGTTCATCATCATGATAATGCCGATCGATCCTATCGTACCGATCATAACCATTGCACTCAGGGCAGTCTCTGACAGTAGGAAGCTTGATATTTTCCTCCCAACAATGGATGAAGAATGGACAATTCCAATGATCCCTGTGCCGATTCCACTCCTGTCGGCGTCTTTCTTCTTCCAGGCGATAATCTTCCTGCTGGCGCCGATACCGATCTTCCCGTTGTCGCCAATTTTTTCGAGGCCTTCTATGAGTTATGACGATACCAGATCGAGGAGGCCTTCCTGAGCTAGTTCCTTCCTGGACCAAGCCCTTACTTCTTGCATCGGCAGTAGTAACTTGATGCTGAGGATCTACCGATGCACTCTTCTCAGCTGTCTCCGACGTTAAGACCTTAGCCTTCCCCTTAGCATCCAACATGTTTGTCGGGAAAGGATGTTGGTCTATCTTCATCGGCTTCTGGGCTTTGGAACTGTCAAACTTGATTCTCCCTGACTCTATAGCCGATTGCAGCTGCTGTCTGAATACTTTGCACTCGTTGGTGTCATGGGAAGTTGCATTATGCCACTTGCAATACCTCATCCTCTTCAACTCTTCTGCCGATGGGATCACATGGTTAGGTGACAGTTTGATCTGACCTTCCTGAAGTAGAAAGTCAAATATCCTATCAGCCTTAGCGGTGTCAAAAGCAAACTTCTCTGGTTCCTTCTGCTCAAAGGGACAAGACATCGGCTTCTTGTTTTTTACCCACTCTGCCAAGCCGATTACTGGTTCTTCATCAGAATCTGAGCTTGTTGCTTCATCGACAAATGACACTTTCTTATTCCATGCTCTTTTAGGCTCGAAAGGCTTGATGTCTTGATCAAAAATCCTCTGCACCAAATGACTTAAACTTTCGAACTCCTGAGAGGCATACTTATCCCTGATATGTGGCAACAAACCCTGGAAAGCCAAATCGGCCAGCTGCCGATCATCCAGAACCAAGCTATAGCATTTATTCTTGACCTCTCGTATCCTCTGCACAAAACCCTCAACCGACTCATCATTACGTTGCCTCACCTTGACCAAGTCGGTGATCTTCTTCTCATGAACCCCCGAAAAGAAGTATTTGTGGAATTGTTTCTCTAGATCGGCCCAAGTAATTACTGAGTTGGGAGGTAATGATATGAACCAAGTAAAGGCCGATCCAGACAATGATGATGAAAATAGACGAACCCTCAATTCGTCCCTGTTACCAGCCTCTCCACATTGAATGATGAACCTGTTGACATGCTCCATGGTTGACGTGTCGTCCTGCCCAGAAAACTTTGTAAAATCCGGTACCTTGTACCGATGTGGAAGCGGGATCAAATCATACGCGGGAGGATACGGTGTCCGATAAGAGTAAGTGTTGACTTTGGGTTTTATCCCAAATTGTTCCCTCATTACTTCAGCAATCTTATCGGCCCAATACGCATCGGCATCTTGCCGATGAGGCGGCTGCGGATCTGGCACTTGGTGGCGAACCTCCACGTGTCTGTTCGGGACGTGATCTGCACGGAACATTGTATTGATCACCTGTCCTCCAATCTGCGGACCACCAAACTGCTGTCCACCGATTGGCTGTCCTCCGAGTTGCTGTCCAAAATTCATTGGCTGGTTGGGAATCCCCTGACCTTGGAACCCGGGATAGACCTGCCCTTGCTGGAACCCTGTAGCCTGGTAACTCTGCTGGGGCGATTGTGGGAAGGCTTGCTGTCCAAGCCATCCATTATTAGCGTTCATCGGCATAGGTGCTGCCGATGATTGGTAATTGGGTACCGTCGTTGAATTGACATACCCCGACTGGGCCATAGACCTCTGTTGCATCAGCATTGACTCTGCCGATGCGTTGGGCATCTGGAACATTGAATCTTAAGGATTTCCAGTGTGAGGCCTTGCAGTAGTAGTTGTGGTATACCGAGGACTCTGATTCACCGGCGCATTGGGAGGTGCCGATGTCATAGGAGTTTTGCCCCTCATGTCGGTTATTTGTGATGTTCCCGGTGTCAACTCTAGAGGCATACCGTAACCCCACCAGTTGGGAGGAAGAGTCAACCCTGACATTGCCGATGCCAACATATCTGTTGTCAGTTTATGCTGCCCAACTGAAATTTGTGGGTTGGTTGTCATCGGCATAGATAGTGCACCAGTAGTCCCCGATGTACTTGGAGGGACGGCAGATTGTGCACTTGCAGTCGTCAAGGCAGCCGATGGAGCCGTGACCTCTGGTGCCGTTGGCTGATGATGGGAGGGGCCCACATAATCTGGTGGGATTTGTCCTTCCTTGAAAGTTCTTGCCACGGCATTGAAAACCGTATTAGACAGTACACCAGCTTGGTTAATCAACGCTCGATTGATGGCATTGTCAACCATATCTTGAAGCTTGCCAGGATTGGCGTCAAAGGTAACCTACCGTGGTGCCGGCAGTGCATCTTTCTGGACCACTTCGCCGCTCCTATTTATGCTGAAAGACCTCAGGCATTGCTGCTTGAACTCTTCCATGGCTTGGGCAATAGCTTGCTTCTGCTCATCCTTGAGGTTGGCCTCCGTCACGGGGATGACGTTCTCTTGATCGAGGTCAGAGATCGACATGTTGATCTTGATCTTGTATCGGTCCCACCGAGCGTGCCAAAAGATGTGTTGATGCAAAACTGGTCTGCAAACACAAAGGGCTAATACCCGATTCAAACGTTAAGGCGTGCCAGCCGATTTGACCTTGCTATCGGCAAAGGTGATAACTCGAATACATTAGTCCTGACAACAGCGATGCGCCCGGATGTCACGGCTAAGAGGTACTCACGCGGAACTTGAGAACACGCCGAGCTTAAGTCGACGAATTCCTAAGAACTCGTAACAAAAGGAAAAAGTATGACGAAGTCGTCGAAAAGTAAATACTGGAATATGAGTAACAACGTGTGTTTGATTTCTTGATTCATTCATTGATTACAAGGCCCTAGGGTCTATATTTATACCCTGCTCAAAGAGCTACAACCAGACACGATTAGAATTCGAATTCCAAATTACACGGAATCCGTATACAAAACGATGCAAATAATTAAGGAAATAACAAAACTATCCCTCGTGACCAACCGAAACTCCTCCTCATAACGACTGGCAGCTTCCAGACTCCCTCTTTGCATCATCGGCAGACCCTTTGCCATAGTCATCGGCAGACTTTCTTATCTAGCCATCGGCACCATATTAGTGCCTGCGGACTTAGTCACGTTCAACTTCTCTCTCATCGGCAACCATCTTCATCGGCAACCCACTTTCTAAACATCGTACTGCCACCTTATCCTGCCATCCTAGACACGTGCCCAAAAACGGTGTCAACAAAATGGTGTAGTATCTACTTAAGCTTTTGGCAAATATTGAGTCAAGCCAGCTACACTTTATACTCAGCCTTGCATGATCCTTGGTGTCTTTTAAGTTTGACTAGACGGGTAAGTCTAGCTGAGTACATCCTCGTACTCAGGGTTTATTCCCACCTGTTGTAGATGATGTCTTTTATGATGGCTTCTGCAAGACCTGTCTCCATCCCGCTGGGGATGAGGACTAAACCGTTGGGCACGGTTCTCTAACGACCTCGTACCTTGATGCTTTTGGTGGATGTGATGAGACTCTGGTATTAATAAGAACTTATGAAACGTGTGTGTAACTATTTTGCTTCCGCTACTTCAAAACTTGGGTTGTATTAACTAAGTAACTCTGATGTGGTGTCGCTTCGTCGGCAATGAATGACTATGTAACATTCGCTGTATTATATTGAACTATTACGATCTTGGTTTGTTGCAAGTTGGTTTGAAGTCCTTCGTGATTTCAGTTTACTACCGGGATTATATGGGCTCAAGTCTAGAAACTTGATTGCTAGATTGATCGTTTCTACACTTGAACTCTTAAAATTTGGTCGGTTCTGTGACACCGACAGGCCGGCCTCTCCTCCAATCCTCCCTCGCTCTCCATCTCGCTACTATCTAGATCTACTCTAGTTTAGAGAAGAAAGGAGAGCTCTCATCTCCAAACACTAGCTTTTTCTCTATCTATGAATAATCAATAGGGATGCTAAGGTGTCTTCTCCAGGGGCCAGGGGGCCTGCTTATATAGCCCTTCCAAATGAATGTGGGCCATCGAATCAAACCGACCTTAATTGCATGGTTTTCCTTGATCCTCAAAGGTGGTGGAGCATAATCCTCGAGGCGGAGCCTGATTGGTTCCTGTAGCACGGTGAGCGCCCTAGGGGGGAGGGTGGGTGCCCTGTCCATGGGCCTGCTCGGCCTCTCGTTTGTTGCCGTGGCTTTTGGACTCTTCTAGATGATAGAAAATTGGCGCATACGTTAATATCTCTATGTAAACCCGACGTGTGGGCCTTTCCTCCATATTTCCTGATAACCCCCAGCAGAAATAGACAAACACCAAAACTCGTGGAGTTCTGTCAGATAAAACCCTAAGTCTGGGTGTTGCTTGCATTTGGATCCTTTTCTTTATTTATTTGATGATTATATTTGGTACTTAAGGACCGTCAACAATAATCTGGTACAACACACCCACACAAAGCACATTGACATCCGTCATCACTTCCTTAGAGATCACATCGCCAAAGGTGACATATCTCTAGAGAATGCGGGGACGAAAAATCAATTAGCGGATATCTTCACAAAACCCCTAGATGAAGCTAGGTTTTGTATGTTGAGAAATCAACTTAATGGGCTTGATCTCTCTAACTTCACTAAGAAATGATGTTGTGTGTTGTTCTTGTACATAGCTTTCGCTTTGCATTTCATGCATATTAAAATGAAAATCCAAAAAGATTATGTATAGGGCTTGTCTAACATGGTTAAGATAACCCCCTTTACGTGTGTGAAAAAAGCTTAACCTCCGATCAAACTTGACAAGCATTAGTTTACTTTCAAGAATTGCATTGCATATCATATGCATGATTGTTGCTTAGTTATTTCTTTTCGGTTATGCTTTGAGCATCCGCTGTGTTTGTCCATTGATAGGGGGAGCATTCAACGCTCATCGTGATTTAGACCCCTAGCCAAATAGCCAAATGATGTCTCCTCAGTGCTTTCTTTTGACTACTTTTAGAAAAACTACTTAGCCTATGGCAAAATATTTGTGAAAATTCAAGGGTTTGAGAGAGGTCACTCATACTGGTTCCAATTAGTGTTTATCTATGTTTTCGTGAAGTTGGAACTTGGTTGGGTAAAAGTCACGCGAAGACTCGTTTATTGGTAGGGCACCGGACTCTACAGCGGATGCTGCATCAGACGCTCCCTATGTGTCCGGTGTACTATTCCTACTGTAGGGCACGCACCGGACTCACGCACAGTGTCCTGAGCACGTCCGATGTGACCTCGGTGCAAACCATGCAACACCAGACGCTAGGTGAGCATCTGGTGGCATGTGTCTGGTGTTCTCGTGAGTTTTTGGAACTCTCTACATACGGGTCCGGTGAGCACCGGGCATGTCTGGTGCCAACTTAAGCGCGTCCGATGTGACCACGACCGTGATATAAAACCCGAACCCCCGTGCAGCTTTTCTCTTCATCTGTTTCTCTCTCGCCGTGTCTCCGTTCTGTCTTTAGCCATGCCCTAACACCCCTGAGCCACTGTAGCCACCATAGATCGCCCTAGTTGGTGTTTTCTCCTTCCTGCTGTTGACACTTGCTAACACCACTTGAATACTAGGTTGTCATCCCCAGCATGGCACTAGAGTGTACTATGGTATTTATACGCACACAGATAATCCGCAAGCGCACGGATACCGTTGAAGCTTTTACCCGGTTAAAGGTTTTATCGTATCCACAGGGAAACGGGAGAACTGATCTACGCTCTAACTTAACCAAGATAAGTAAATAGGTGTGAATAGGAAAGATAGTAGAATCGAATAAGAACAATATTAAAGGTAAGATAACAGTGAGTGATAATATGGGAATAGAGAGTAGAGCAATTCTAGTATATGGGCGATGGTAGCAGAATAGAGAGGATAACTATGTTTCTCTACTTCAAAGGGGTATGTCTATGTCTGGGACGAACCACGTGATAAGAGTACACCACAAAGGATGCTTATCCATAGGCCGATAAACCCTACCCGTCCTGCTAACGAGAGGTGGACTACAGGGGACCAACGTAACTGTCACCTACGCGGCCTACCACACGATCCAGCTAGTCAGGGGATATCCACAAGTAATCTAGGTCTAAGCACCACGCTTACACCTATACTACAACTCTAACCTATAGGGTCCTATAGATTAGAAGTACTCAAAAGAGTTGTGAACCAGAACATACATGATTAGTAATTGCATAATGAATTAGAAGTAGATTACCAGAGTCATCCCATGAGCAAGCTCGATTAGAGCTTGATCATGGCGAAGTACAACCGGAGGAAGAACCGACAGGCCGGCCTCTCCTCTAATCCTCCTTCGCTCTCCATCTCGCTACTATCTAGATCTACTCTAGTTTAGAGAAGAGAGGAGAGCTCTCATCTCTAAACCCTAGCTTTTGCTCTGTCTATGAATAATGAATAATGATCAAGGGGTTGCCTCCTCCAGGGGCCAGGGGGTCTGGTTTTATAGTCCCCTCAAGTGAACCTGGGCCGTCGGATCAAACCAACATTGATTGAACGGTTATTCTTGATCCTTTAGGTCAGTGGAGCATAATCCGCGAGATTGAGCGTGATTGGTTACAGGAGTTGGGCGGGCGCCCAGTAGGACAGGGCGGGCGCCCTGTCTCTGGCCCCGTTTCGCCTCCGCTTCGGTCTCGTGGCTTCTGGAGTCTTCTAGATGTAAGATAATTGCGCAGCACGTTAATATCTTTACGTATTCCCGACATGTGGGCCTTTCTTCCATATTTCCTGATAACCCCCTGCAGAAATAGACAAACACCAAAACTCGTGGAATTCTGTCAGATAAAACCCTAAGTCTTGATGTTGATTTCATTTGGATCCTTTTCTTTGTTTATTTGATAGTTAAATTTGATACTTAAGGACCGTCAACAAACTCCCCCAAGCTTACCTCTTGCTCATCCCTGAGCAAGGATAGACTCAGCTATGGATCATAAGTTGTTGCAATATCTTTAAAAATTGACGGTACACATGCTTTTAAATGAGGTCTCATCTCTGAGTTAGAGTAAACTGTCAAGACATAAAACTTACTTACTTTACCTTTCACCATGGGACTTGTGTCTTGAGTGGTTAAAAGATAGAACAGTCCAGTCAAGTGCCATGTCGCTTATTCTTGATCAGCTATAGCTCTGGAGTTTTTTTGCAGATTTTCAAATAAAACTCAGAGATTCCTTTGTATGACTCTCTCATATCTCTCTTTTGTGGTATTTCTGGATCCTTACCAAGGCAGTGATGGTATATGCCTTCTCTCAAAATATGTGGTATTTGTGGTATAAGGCATAGTGACATTGCCTTCTCTCTCACCCTACTCTAATAAGGCTTTAATATCTGGAGCTCATAGGTGGGAGATAAAGTATACATACTTACAAGACATTTATTGTATAGTCAAACCATGGATCCAAAGAAACAAATCAATAAGCCAAATCAAGATGTGCATGTGTGGCGAATGAATAGTGTATGGTGATGATGGTGATAACAATGGTGAAAGTCTAATTCTACTTTTGCTCTTTTGAGGGGATACATACCTTCCTTGCTTTTTGAAACTTTATGAGGAGAATGAGATGCTCTTCTTTTTCTTTTCTCTCAGATGGGTATCCTGTACCCCTAATTCTACTGTCGGACACTTGTCCATTTTTACCTCTCGTCTCACTCTTTTTTCTTTTCTTTCGAGGTTCCGGGCACTTGCCCCTTTCTTATTTCCTCGTTTATTTATTTTTTCTCTTTTCTTCTCTTTTTTTTTCAGAGCACTCATCTCTTGAGATAATATAGCAAGTGGTAGTAGCGAGATAACTTGAGCATTTATTTCACAAGGGAAAAACACAGATGTTTTTGGCTATTCTCTCCCGAATTAGGAGTAGAATATTTTTATGTGATTCTGGAGATAGAAATGGATGGATATATGTGGATGGTACTTCCGGAGTAGAAGTAGCATATATATGAGTGAACGTGCAAGTAAATCTTGATTTAACCACATGACAAGCTCCTAAGGGTCTACACAGCTTGACCACACTCAATGCTCATAAGCAGTAAATAATAAATGTGTGGCTCAAAGTCTAGCAAGCATGTATATATGGCTGTGGTAGGAATTTAAACTCTCATCATATAGGAACTCATCATGCAACATTTTAAAGATTTTCAAAGATAAAATTCTCCAGAATTCTAGCATCTCTAGGAACAGATAAACAGCAGCTCAACCTTCCCATATCATATCCGTTAACAACTTAGACTTCAGATCAAGTTTTCATCCCACAAGTTTAGGTCTAGAGCAAGCTTTAAATTATAACAGTTATATCTAAACTTGAGAGAGAACTTCAAATTTGTAAATTAGGCAGAGCAACTATTCATCATATCCATGCTAGAGTTTTATTATTAAGATTCAGATTAGCATAGCCACTTTATTTATTTATTAAACACACTAAGCAAAAGATATATATATAAGCACAAAATCTTTATTTGGTTTTTCATAGTTTATGTATTTTAATATTCTAATATAATATAAGTATAAAGATAGGTAGAAATACTTAGTGAGATAAATGGGGGTGCTCTCCCCCAAGCTGAATTTTGACGTAATTTCTCTTGATGTAGCTAGCAGGTGGCAGAGGTGTATTTGAAAGTCAGCAGCATTCTGACAGCAATTAGAATGTCCTCCTTCTGCTAGTCTTCTTTATTCTTAAATTCTGTGGAGCTCAAATAGACAACAAAGCTTGTGGAACTAATTAAGTGTTAGCATAAATATCTAGCCTTCATCACGTTGAGCTTCCTCAATAAATATTACTCCCTGTTTTTATATTTTTATTTTATAAAGTAGAAAAGAAATATTTATTTTATTTTTATGCCACCACAGTGAAGGTACTTATGGGTTTTATGCCACTCGTATACTCACATGGGGCTTAGTATTTTTTTTAACATTTTTATTTTCTTTTCAAGATAGCATGATTAACTAATAATCTATTTAAGGAAAGTAAATAATTAAATGGAAAAGGGAATGCGGAAAGGATAAATATGGATAACTACCAATCTTACCTTTCGGCGAGGGTTCAATGTTTTAAGTCTTCTTGTCAAGACTTCTCGTCGTGTTCATTCTTCAGGTGCGTCATTTGATTCAGGTGTGGACCTTGACGTCTGCACCTCTTAATACGGTGTCACCCATGTTCTTCGTTTGCCCAGCAGTTCGAAGTGCGGTGTTAGCAGTATCTTGCTCAGTGTGTTTGTGCTCGTAGTGTACCTGCTCATAGAGACAAGGCAGAGATCAAGTGCATGGGCCCTGTTGGTGGAAAACACCAACAGAACCAAAAGTGTATTTGTTCTTCTCTAACCTTAAGCATAGTGAGCAAGACAAAGTTGATGGATGATAAGTTCATGAGTGTAGCACTTATAACATTTGTCAGATCAGATCGCTCAACCTTATGGAAAGATAATCTATTTATGTATATGTCTTTTTCTTTATATCTCTCAATGATTGAATGTGTAACATTTTAGCTCATATGATTAGGAGTGTGGGATCATGGAGGTAGTACTAGGAACAAGGATTAAAGGACTAAACATGTTGAATCAGTTGGGTTGGTTAATCTAGAGTTGTAAATCATACACGTTTGTCTCTTGTATTTATATGAATGCCAGAACCAAGGAGAAGCTTATAAAAGTGATAGTCAAGTACCTTAGGATGTTACCTTGCTTGAAAAGTGATGGTACAGTATCACCTTGTGGAAGCTTTCCTTTCTTAGCGGTTGTGCATCGTGTTCGTGGCACCCTCCATGGATCATCTCTCTATGATGAATGAGCTATGTCCTTCTTGTGCAAATTGTTAAACTTCATGTGTCACTCTCTTCGTCTCTGATGTGAGTTTATCTCAGGACTTCCCAAATCGATATTGAAAGTTTTTCTGCAGGGGTTAGTCCGACAAAAATATACCGATATCTACACAAGCAGTTTTTAGTTCAATAACCAAACTAGACTCCATGTCTAATCAGATTAAGGAAGGCTATTTCACCTAAGCACCATGCTTAATTTAAATGCCAATGGAAGTATGGCGAGTACTTCCAAACCAACACTTGCTAATAAATAGACAAAGGTAGCATGACAGCGTTTATAGAGATCTACTCAAGTGGAGATGAAGTAGTGTGATTAGTATTTAACAAATTGAGCATGTCTCAAAGGTAGGGACAACCAGCATAGCAACATGGCAAAGGATGTTTTTATGTAAAGTACTCCCCAAGCTTGAATTTTGCAAAAATTCAAGTTTGGATGAATTTAATTCAATGTTGTATGATGATTGGTTGGACATACCTTGTGCTTGTCATTCATCCGATTTTCTTGCTCCAATCCTAGAAAGGTTAGTGACAAGAATACCCGAAGGAATATTTTTTTATAATTATCCTTATATGCTCAATACACAAGGTAATGTTGCAAATAGTTAAAGGCTCATGTTACGATCTGATCAATGCTTATTTTAAGACACTAAGCTTGTCCTTGGGAAACCATCAGTTTATGTTGGCGAAGTGGTTTCCCCTCCGACGCCAACCTATATCTAGATCAACTCAACGAGATCTGCAATATTTATTATAGACATATGCATCGACAACCACCTTTTTAAAGTTTTTATAAATAGAAAGGAAGAGGGGGTTGGAGATCTCAAGTGTGGTGATGTCGGAGAGACCAATAGATGGGGAAGATGTTGCATATGAGCATGGAGTAAACGAAGTGGCTATGAAATAAATTCCATGCTCATTAATGTTATCTTCGTCTCCAATCTGAATGTTCGGAGTTTCTCCTGGATTGGTCTCACCTATGTCGTCTTCTGTAGTTGGATGAATCTCATCTTCAAAGGGAGTCAAGAACTCACCATTTGAAATTGAGCCAAAGTCAGAACCCATTAAAGCTTCTTCCTTATCCATCCATTCTACGCATTCTAGCCATTTGGAACTTGTGATCAGGAAAGTGTTGGTGTTAGAATTTTCTATATGGCTTAGCTCTCCTTCACTTGATATGTCATCCTCGACTTCTTCATAACAGGAATGAGGACATTCTCTAAGAGAAACATTATTGTAATGATTTGAATTATCCCTGCTTGAAGGTCTCTTATAGAACCAGAAGTCTAAACCATCAGCATCTAAAAGATTTAAGGTCGGAATTCCTTCCTCCCTTGGAGAATTTTGGGGTATTGATGGTTTAGGATCGACAGCTAAAGTTTGGGATTGAAGTGGTTGTAATCTGGCTATCGAAACTTCTTCTTCTTGTCTAGGAACTGGTTCTTTCTCTTTCTCAGGGATATAAAAGCTAGGAGACTTTCCGCTCATTAAATCAATCAAATTCCAAGCTTCACTAGCGGATAGGTGGTGGAAAGATCCTCCAGAGGCCGCATGAAGGGTTTGCTTATCTTCCTTACTAAGGCCCTCAAAAAAGTGAATTAGAAGAACTTCTTCTGGAATAGAAAGTTTTGGGCCAGTGAGAGTAAGGTTAATAAAGCGGTCCCATGATTTGCCAAGAGATTCTTCTTCCAGTTGTCTAAAAGAAAGAATCTCACGCCGAAGTTCCACCACTTTGGAGATTGGAAAATATTTAGAAAGAAAACTACTATATAACTCCTTCCAATCTCCATGAACACTCCCTACTTTGAGTTTATACCAATGTCTAGCTTTTCCCGTTAAAGAGAACGGAAAGAGCTTCCATTTAAGGGTCTCATCGGACATGCCTTCTATGCGAAGGAGGTCACAGACTCGATAAAACTCTCTTAGGTGTGTGTATGGGTTTTCCTCACTTTCTCCTGAGAAAGGTTGTTTTTGAATAAATTCTATGTATTCGGGGTCTATCTCAAAACTAGATGCTATGATAGGCTTTGAAGATTTTGGTGGTTCGAGATGTGTGCCCATAGGTCTATGAAATTCATAGATAGACATGTTTGAATTCATAATAGACCAGAGATCAAGGATTAGATAAGAAGAAAGAATAGCAGAGATGAGGCAAAGGATAAAAGGAAAATATTTTTTTATTTATTTATTTTTTTAGAAAATGATTAAGCTAGTTCGTAGTCAACTCAGCAACCGTTTCCCCGGCAACGGCGCCAAAAATGCTTGTTGACACTTGCTAAGACCACTTGAATACTAGGTTGTCATCCCCAGCATGGCACTAGAGTGTACTATGGTATTTATACGCACACAGATAATCCGCAAGCGCACGGATACCGTTGAAGCTTTTACCCGGTTAAAGGTTTTATCGTATCCACAGGGAAACGGGAGAACTGATCTACGCTCTAACTTAACCAAGATAAGTAAATAGGTGTGAATAGGAAAGATAGTAGAATCGAATAAGAACAATATTAAAGGTAAGATAACAGTGAGTGATAATATCGGAATAGAGAGTAGAGCAATTCTAGTATATGGGCGATGGTAGCAGAATAGAGAGGATAACTATGTTTCTCTACTTCAAAGGGGTATGTCTATGTCTGGAACGAACCACGTGATAAGAGTACACCACAAAGGATGCTTATCCATAGGCCGATAAACCCTACCCGTCCTGCTAACGAGAGGTGGACTACAGGGGACCAACGTAACTATCACCTACGCGGCCTACCACACGATCCAGCTAGTCAGGGGATATCCACAAGTAATCTAGGTCTAAGCACCACGCTTACACCTATACTACAACTCTAACCTATATGGTCCTATAGATTAGAAGTACTCAAAAGAGTTGTGAACCAGAACATACATGATTAGTAATTGCATAATGAATTAGAAGTAGATTACCAGAGTCATCCCATGAGCAAGCTTGATTAGAGCTTGATCATGGCGATGTACAACCGGAGGAAGAACCGACAGGCCGGCCTCTCCTCTAATCCTCCTTCGCTCTCCATCTCGCTACTATCTAGATCTACTCTAGTTTAGAGAAGAGAGGAGAGCTCTCATCTCTAAACCCTAGCTTTTGCTCTGTCTATGAATAATGAATAATGATCAAGGGGTTGCCTCCTCCAGGGGCCAGGGGGTCTGGTTTTATAGTCCCCTCAAGTGAACCTGGGCCATCGGATCAAACCGACATTGATTGAACGGTTATTCTTGATCCTTTAGGTCGGTGGAGCATAATCCGCGAGATTGAGCGTGATTGGCTACAGGAGGTGGGCGGGCGCCCAGTAGGACAGGGCGGGCGCCCTGTCTCTGGCCCCGTTTCGCCTCCGCTTCGGTCTCGTGGCTTCTGGAGTCTTCTAGATGTAAGATAATTGCGCAGCACGTTAATATCTTTACGTATTCCCGACATGTGGGCCTTTCTTCCATATTTCCTGATAACCCCCTGCAGAAATAGACAAACACCAAAACTCGTGGAATTCTGTCAGATAAAACCCTAAGTCTTGATGTTGATTTCATTTGGATCCTTTTCTTTGTTTATTTGATAGTTAAATTTGATACTTAAGGACCGTCAACACCTGCCCACAAGGATCTTCATCCATGACATGTTTCTTCCTTCCTTGTGCCTGGGTGATCAATCTCGCGCCAAGTTTAGGGTTTGGGGTGAGATTTCTTATACCCTACACGCCATGTGTTCGATACATTGCCTGACTCGTTCGAAACGCCATTTTGATGACGTTCTCGTTCGTTTCACCTTTGTAGTACCTTGGCGTGTCGATTCGAGTACTCTAGTGGTTTCCGATCTCATCTCTTTCTTCAAGAAGGCTTCTCACCTAAGGTAGTAAGCCATGTTCATCTAGTTTCTTATCTATTGCTTGCTTCCATTAGGGTTTCTCCTCTCTAGATATTATGTTTGCTTATGTATACCCTACCTATTCCATCTCTTGCACGGGGTGAGTCACAGATTGGCCATTTGATAGTGTTAGTTGAACTCGGGGCCAAGCCCGCAAGTACGGATTGAGGCCAAGCCTCTTAAGTGCCAGTTCACCATCTCTTTGAGCAGCGTGGTAGTTTGTGTTGGAGTTTCTTGCAATGGCACATTGCAAGAACGTCTGTGGCCCCACTAGTGGTCATGGAGGCACTCTTAGAGGTGATGGGGAGATGATAGACCCCGTCACCTCACAGCAGCTAAGAAGGGTAAGAAGGTGATCACCAGCAAGAACAGGAAAGCCAATGATAGAGAGGTAGAGGTAGCCCGAGCAGTGGTAGCAGCAGCTGAGGCCGTAGAGGCGGGTGGTCGTAGGGGCTCACTTCGGATAGGATCCGAGTTCACGACTGCCCAGAGATGCATAGTACTTGAGGTAGAGCAGCAGCATGGCTCTCCACCTGGAACAGTCATGATCGGAGGACGTTAGGTCCGGATTGACGTGAGAGAGTCAGCTCAAGAGGAGCTAGATGAGGAGACAGAGGCACAGATAGAGGAGTAGCCCCTTAGGAGGTCGACTCAAGCTCGTACACAGGCTGCCTCTAGGCCTGCTACGCAGCAAGCCAGCGACAGTCATGACCTCCACCTAGCTCATTGACACCAACTCGCTCTACACAAGCTCCCACACCAGCTCGCATTCATAAGGATTACACTAGGGTGGCTACTCGTTAGGTTCAAAAGCTGAGGTTCGCAGCCATTCCCACTTGGTTTCCTCCCACTAGAGATCAGAGAGCTCATGCCAGATTCTACACATTTGTCCAGGAGGACATGTACATGGCATATGTCCACAATGAGGTTCAGTTCAGAGAGCAGAGGGTCATAGATCTTGAGGTACTGGCTAACATTGTTGGACAGGATATCAGGCCCTACTTTACTTTTCTTCTAGGGCTTGTTGAACTGCTTGCACTGCAAGGCACCTATGTGGAGGATTGGATGCAAGAGTTCTATGCCTCAGTGTGGATTGCTCTAGATCACAGCTACATCCACTATGCACTGGCAGGCACAGACTATAGGGTCACAGCTTAGCGTGCCAGAGAGACTTCGGGTCTTACTGCTTCAGAGACCAAGATCCACAAGTTGTGCTAGTAAGGGATAGAGCCCACTCCTCGTCCTCACGGTCGTCAGCCACCTCCTGTTGACTTTATCTCACCTTGCTATCGTCCACCTTTCTCTGAGGGCTCGAGCCGTGCCGTGACTGGTCTCACTTGTCCTACACGTATCTTGGATTTTGTGATGAGGAAGACTTTGCTACCTAGGCCTGGCTACCATGAAGGATTTAGCAATGGTTAGTTGCTCACCTAGTGGCTTAGAGGGAGTTCGATATTTGGGATCTCATAGTGTCAGAGATTGAGGATATGATAGCTGAGGGATTCAAGGGCCGTCGTCAGTTGCCCTATGCTCATTGGTTGACTTACTTGATTCTTTGGGCTCGTGCAGATCCTCTCCCACCTCACATTCAGAGAGAGCTAACAGATATAGTGATAGTATTTCCATACTATGATCCTTGGTAGGTGATCAGGACTCACGTGGACCGGCGAGCTCCAGCACCCCCACAGGCACCACGAGGAACAACTCCACTAACTTCTCCTAGAGCTACATGCAGTTCAGGGGCTGTACCTGAGATCGAGGAGGAGCAGGACATAGCCATTGGATCAGTTGCAGTGGCTGAGGCACAGGGAGAGTTTAAGTTTGCCATAGATAGCTCTAATGATGATTATCACCTACCTATCCCAGATCTCCCTCCCAGGTAGCATGACCGTGAGGCTGGCAGCTCCACTACTATAGACCCTGCCTTACTTGCCATACTTGAGGGCATGAGAGCGGATCAACAGAGGGCCATAGAGGATTAGGCTCTTCATGACAGGGAGTAGGCCACCACTAATGTTGCACTTCAGGCCAGACAAGATGAGCTCTAGAGGCAGCTTCTCGCTTTTCAGGAGCATCAGCTTGCTTTCTAGGCTCAGCAGACAGCATTGATGGCAGCGACAGGGATTACTCTTCCATAGGTGTAGCTTCCAGGCACTTCCCTAGTTAGGCCTCTGATTCTAGGTGTTCAGCACAGTGGGCTTCAGAGTCAGTCGTAGTAGCCACTCAAGCTCCCTACTCAGAGTCAGCCATTCACTACTCCACAGCACTAGGTCTCTTAGGGTGCTATCTCTTCTGGCTTTGAGCAAACACCTCAGTTCACACCTCTTCATACAGGGTTCATGCCCTAGTCTGCTTCAGTTTCTCATCTAGTTCAGGATTCTTCAGCTGGGCAGGACTTGTTGTTCTCCTATAGTGCCCTGACAGGCATGCCGACACCTCCTCCTGTTGACACCATTTTTGGGCACGTGTCTAGGATGGCAGAATAGGGTGGCGGTATGATGCGGGCTGCTGATGAGGATGGTTGCCGATGAGGGAGAGGTTGAATGTGACTAAGTCCACAGGCAGTAATATGGTGCCGATGGCTGGATAAAAAGGTCTGCCGATGACTATGGCAAGGGGATTGCCGATGATGCGAAGGAGGAGTCCGGAAGCTGCCAGTTGTCATGTGGAGGAGTTGTGGTTTGTCACGAAGGATAGTTTTATTATTTCCTTAATTACTTGCATCGTTTTGTATACGGATTCCGTGTAATTTGGAATTCGAATTCTAGTCGTGTCTGGTTGTAGCTCTTTGAGCAGGGTATAAATATAAACCCTAGGACCTTGTAATAGAAAATCAAGAAATCAATCAAACACACGTTTTTACTCATATTCCAGCATCTACTTTTCGACGACTTCATCATACTTTTTTTCTTTTTATTACGAGTTCTTAGGAATTCGTCGACTTAAGCTCGGCGTGTTCTCGAGTTCCGCGTGAGTACCTCTTAGCCGTGACATCCGGGCGCATCGCTGTTGTCAGGACTAAAGTATTCGAGTTATCACCTTTGCCGATAGTAAGGTCAAATCGGCTGGCACGCCTTAACGTTTGAATCGGGTATTAGCCCTTTGTGTTTGC
This sequence comes from Sorghum bicolor, assembly GCF_000003195.3. NCBI lineage: Eukaryota > Viridiplantae > Streptophyta > Magnoliopsida > Poales > Poaceae > Sorghum > Sorghum bicolor. Next base: position 40,926,282 of record NC_012873.2, read on the forward strand.
AGATCAGTTTTGCATCAACACATCTTTTGGCACGCCCAGTGGGACCGATTCAAGATCAAGATCAACATGTCGATCTCTGACCTCGATCAAGAGAACGTCATCCCCGTGACGGAGGCCAACCTCAAGGATGAGCAAAAGCAAGCTATTGCCCAAGCCATGGAAGAGTTCAAGCAGCAATGCCTGAGGTCTTTCAGCATAAACAGGAGCGGCGAAGTGGTCCAGAAAGATGCACTGTCGGCACCACGGCAGGTCACCTTTGACGCCAATCCTGGCAAGCTTCAAGATATGGTTGACAATGCCATCAATCGAGCGTTGATTAACCAAGCTGGTGTACTGTCTAATACGGTTTTCAACGCCGTGGCAAGAACTTTCAAGGAAGGACAAATCCCGCCAGATTATGTGGGTCCCTCCCATCATCAGCCAACGGCACCAGAGGTCACGGCTCCATCGGCTGCCTTGACGAATGCAAGTACACAGTCTGCCGTCCCTCCAAGTACATTGGGGACTACTGGTGCACTATCTATGCCGATGGCAACCAACCCACAAATTTCAGTTGGGCAGCATAAACTGACAACAGATATGTTGGCATCGGCAATGTCAGGGTTGACTCTTCCTCCCAACTGGTGGGGTTATGGTATGCCTCCAGAGTTGACACCGGGAACATCACAAATAACTGACATGAGGGGCAAAACTCCTATGACATCGGCACCTCCCAATGCGCCGGTGAACCAGAGTCCTCGGTATACCACAACTACTACTGCAAGGCCTCACACTGGGAATCCTCAAGATTCAATGTTTCAAATGCCCAACGCATCGGCAGAGTCAATGCTGACGCAACAGAGGCCTATGGCCGAGTCGGGGTATGTCAATTCAACGACGGTACCCAATTACCAATCATCGGCAGCACCTATGCCGATGAACGCTAATAATGGATGGCTTGGACAGCAAGCCTTTCCACAATCGCCCCAGCAGGGTTATCAGACTACAGGGTTCCAGCTAGGGCAGGTCTATCCCGGGTTCCAAGGTCAGGGGATTCCCAACCAGCCAATAAATTTTGGACAGCAACTCGGAGGACAGCCAATCGGTGGACAGCAGTTTGGTGGTCCGCAGATTGGAGGACAGGTGACCAATGCAATGTTCCATGCAGGTCACGTCCCGAACAGACACGTGGAGATTCGCCACCAAGTGCCAGATCCGCAGCCGCCTCATCGGCAAGATGCCGATGCATATTGGGCCGATAAGATTGCTGAAGTAATGAGGGAACAATTTGGGATAAAACCCAAAGTCAACACTTATTCTTATCGGACACCGTATCCTCCAGCGTATGATTTGATCCCGCTTCCACATCGGTACAAGGTACCGGATTTTACAAAGTTTTTCGGACAGGACGACACGTCAACCATGGAGCATGTCAACAGGTTCATTATTCAATGTGGAGAGGCTGGTAACAGGGACGAATTGAGGGTTCGTCTATTTTCATCATCATTGTCTGGATCGGCCTTTACTTGGTTCATATCATTACCTCCCAACTCAGTAATTACTTGGGCCGATCTAGAGAAGCAATTCCACAAATACTTCTTCTCGGGGGTTCATGAGAAGAAGATCACCGACTTGGTCAAGTTGAGGCAACGAAATGATGAGTCGGTTGAGGGATTTGTGCAGAGGATACGAGAGGTCAAGAATAAATGCTATAGCCTGGTTCTGGATGATCGGCAGCTAGCCGATTTGGCTTTCCAGGGTTTGTTGCCACATATAAAGGATAAGTATGCCTCTCAGGAGTTCGAAAGTTTAAGTCATTTGGTGCAGAGGATATCTGATCAAGACATCAAGCCTTTCGAGCCTAAGAGGGCATGGAATAAGAAAGTGTCATTTGTTGATGAAGCAACAAGCTTAGATTCCGATGAGGAACCAGTAATCGGTTTGGCAGAGTGGGTAAAAAACAAGAAGCCGATGTCTTGTCCTTTTGGGCAGAAGGAACCAGAGAAGTTTGCCTTTGACACCGCCAAGGCCGATAGGATATTTGACTTTCTACTTCAGGAAGGTCAAATCAAACTGTCACCTAACCATGTGATCCCATCGGCAGAAGAATTGAAGAGGATGAGATATTGCAAGTGGCATAATGCAACTTCACATGACACCAACGAGTGCAAAGTATTCAGACAACAGCTGCAATCGGCTATAGAGTCAGGGAGAATCAAGTTTGACAGTTCCAAAGCCCAGAAGCCGATGAAGATAGACCAACACCCTTTTCCGACAAACATGTTGGATGCTAAGGGGAAGGCTAAGGTCTTAACGTCGGAGACAGCTGAGAAGAGTGCATCGGTAGATCCTCAGCATCAAGTTACTACTGCCGATGCAAGAAGTAAGGGCTTGGTCCAGGAAGGAACTAGCTCAGGAAGGCTTCCTCGATCTGGTATCGTCATAACTCATAGGAGGCCTCGAGAAAAATGGCAACAACGGGAAGATCGGTATCGGCGCCAGCAGGAAGATTATCAACGGGAAGAAGAAAGACGCCGACAGGAGTGGAATCGGCACAGGGATCATTGGAATTGCCCATTCTTCATCCATTGTTGGGAGGAAAATATCAAGCTTCCTACTGTCAGAGACTGCCCTGAATGCAACGGTTATGATCGGTACGATAGGAACGATCGGCGTTATCATGATGATGAGCGGCGAGCTAATGGGCCGATCAGAGGAAGGGTGTCAGTTCGTGACCGGCTGGGGGGCAGGTTCAGTGGGCACAACAGACTTAGTAACCATGTCCAGTATTTTCCCAGGAACCAAGAGGAGCTCGAAGGAATGACTGATGCGCGGGTTCCCGATGAATTCATATTTTGCAGGGATGCTAACACGCATCGCATGGAGTCAAGGGAGAACCGACGCCCGACGGCAAGGCAAAGGCCACTTCCTCCATGGTGCCCTCGAGGATTAACCAAGACACAGAAAAGGAGATTGCAGCGAGAAAGGCAAGAGGAGCTAAACAAGGGAGAAAACTCTGGAAGTCGGCAGCCGTCAGACACTAAGAGGGAAGGTCCATCGGCAGGCGTCAACATGGTCTTCATGTTGCCGATGGAGTTCCTTGCACCAGCCAGTGACGATGAGTTGGAATTTTCTGATCAGATAGCTCAGTTGGCTCTGGATCCGATGACGGCTATCTTTGAGAAACCTGCCGATGACGAGAGGCAGCATCTTAAAGCTTTGTTCCTCAAAGGAAGGGTTGATGGGCAGCCAATGACCAAGATCCTAGTTGATGGTGGAGCTGCTATTAATATTATGCCGTATGCAGTATATCGGAAGCTTGGGAAAGGGGATCAAGATTTGACCAAGACCGATATGATGCTCAAAGACTTTGAAGGAAACGTGTCTCCAGTCAGGGGGGCGATATGTGCAGAGTTGACCATCGGCAGCAAAACCTTGCCGACAACTTTTTTCGTGATCAGCGGAAAAGGTGCCTACAATTTATTATTGGGGAGAGATTGGAATCATGCCAATTGTTGTGTCCCATCTACAATGCATCAGTGCTTGGTTCAGTGGGTAGGTGACAAGATTGAGATCGTCCCAGGAGATTCTTCTTATGTTATCGCATCGGCAGAAGCGGATACTTACGAAAGGACCAGGTGCATTTCAGGAGAAGTTTGGGAGAAAGATTTTCTCAAAGTTGCCGATTATGAGATTCCACCGATCCAAGCAGTCGGTTCTGACGAGGGTTTTTAATGGATAGATTCGCCGATGATGGAAAATTAGGCCAGGGATTCACATCGGCCGATGATTTGGTAGAAGTAGATATAGGTAGTGGTGATAAGCCTAGGCCTACTTTTATTAGTGCTAAATTAGATCCTAAGTGTAAGCGACAATTGATTAGTTTGTTAAAGGAATATAAAGATTGCTTTGCTTGGGATTATATAGAGATGCCTGGTTTAGACCGATCAATTGTCGAACATCGGTTACCCATCAAGTCTGGATTTCGGCCACATCAGCAACCGGCCCGCCGATGTAATCCTAACATTCTACCTGATATTAAGGCCGAAATCACTAAACTTATTGAAGCTAAGTTTATTCGGCAGTGTCGGTATGCCGAATGGATTTTCAATGTCGTTCCGGTTTACAAGAAGAATGGGAAGCTTCGGGTGTGCATTGATTTCAGGAATCTCAATAAAGCTACGCCGATGGATGGATACCCAATGCCTGTCGCCGATCTACTGGTTGATGCTGCGGCTAGCCATCGGGTCATCAGCTTCATGGATGGTAATGCGGGTTACAATCAAATATTCATGGCAAAGGAGGATATTCCAAAAACTGCATTCAGGTGTCCTGGTCATGTTGGACTATTTGAATGGATAGTCATGACTTTTGGGTTAAAGAATGCTGGTGCTACTTATCAAAGGGCTATGAATTTTATATTTCATGAGTTCATCGGCAAGATCGTAGAAATTTATATTGATGATGTGGTGGTTAAGTCTGGAGATTTCTCAAAGCATCTTGCCGATTTACGAAAAGTGTTAGAGTGCACAAGGAAGCATGGATTGAAGATGAATCCCAACAAGTGTGCATTTGGCGTATCGGCAGGGCAGTTTCTTGGTTTCATGGTACATCAGAGGGGTATTGAAATTAGTCGAAGATCTATTGATGCCATCAATAAAATAGTGGCCCCTACCAATAAAACCGAGCTCCAATCCTTGATCGGCAAGGTGAATTTTATCAGAAGATTTCTATCGAATTTATCTGGGAGGATTCGTGCTTTTAGTCCTCTTCTTAAATTGAAAGCCGATCAAGAGTTTGTTTGGGGAGAAGAACAGCAGTTGGCTCTGGATGAAATCAAAAAGTATCTAGTAAATCCTCCAGTTTTGGTTCCACCTCAACAAGGGAAGCCCTTCAAATTGTATTTATCTACCGATGGATCGGTTATCGGTTCAGCTTTAGTTCAAGAATTTGAAGGGAAAGAGAGAGTAATTTATTATTTGAGTAGAAGGTTGGTTGATGCTGAAACCAGGTATTCGGCCATTGAGAAACTGTGCTTATGCCTATATTTTTCATGTATCAAGCTGAGACATTACCTGTTGTCGGCTGAATGTGTTGTTGTTTGCAAAGATGACGTGGTCCGATACATGCTATCTATGCCGATTATGAGTGGTAGGATCGGTAAATGGATTTTAGCGCTGTCGGAGTTCGATTTGCGTTACGAATCGGCTAAGGCAGTCAAAGGGCAGATTATGGCCGATTTTGTGACTCAGCATTGCGGTCTAGTGGAAACCTTGGAAATTGCACCCTGGACGCTCTTCTTTGATGGATCCACCTGTGACCGGGGGGCAGGAATCGGTATTGTATTAGTTTCTCCTAAGGGGAGGAAGTATGAGTTTTCCTTGCCGATTGTTGCTACATCAACAAATAATCAGGCTGAGTATCAAGCTCTCATCAAGGGATTGGAGTTGTTAAGAGAAATTCGTGCTGATGCTGTTGAAATATTCGGGGACTCTATGTTGGTTATAAATCAATTGGCCGGAAGCTATGAATGTCGAAGTGAAGTTCTCATAACCTATTTCGAGAGAAGTATGCAACTGTTAAAGGAATTCAAGGACTTCCGATTGGAGCATGTTCCCCGATTGTATAATGAAGACGCTAATCGGTTTGCTCAGCATGCCTCGGGATATCAGCCAATGATTAATGCGACATCGGCAGTCGGTGCCGGTGATTGGAGGAAAGAAATTGTTGATTATCTAAAAGATCCATCCAAAACAGTTGAAAGACGGGTTCGATTTCAGGCAACCAAGTATGTGCTCCTTGAAAATGAATTGTATTATCGAACTGTCGACGGAATTCTTCTCCGATGCCTGGGTGATGATGAAGCCAAAAGTTTGATGGGGGAAATCCATGAAGGAGTGTGTGGAGCGCATCAGTCAGCTTTTAAGATGAAGTGGATGATTCGAAGGAATGGATATTTTTGGCCAACCATACTTGAAGATTGTTTTAGATATTTCAAGGGATGTCAAGGTTGTCAAAAGTTCGGTAATATCCAGAGAGCACCCGCATCGGCTATGAATCCTATAATAAAACCTTGGCCGTTCCGGGGATGGGCCATCGATCTGATCGGCCAGATTTATCCACCATCTAGCAAAGGGCATAAGTTCATCCTAGTTGCCACTGACTATTTCACTAAGTGGGTCGAAGCTATTCCTTTGAAGAAAGTCACATCGGCCAATATGATTGATTTTGTGAAGGAGCATATTATTTACCGATTTGGGATTCCCCAAACGATTACTACCGATCAGGGCACCATGTTCACGTCGGGGGAGTTCGATGAATTCGCAATCGGAATGGGAATTAAAGTGTTGAATTCTTCTCCTTACTATGCTCAAGCCAATGGGCAGGCCGAAGTGTCTAACAAAGGAATTATCAAGCTTATTAAACGAAAGATTGAAGAAAATCCTAGGCGGTGGCATACATTGTTAAATGAAGCACTATGGTCTTATCGGATGGCTTGTCATGGATCAACCAAGGTGTCACCCTATCAATTGGTGTATGGACATGACGCAGTGTTGCCTTGGGAGATTAAGGCTGGATCTAGGCGATTATCTTTTCAAGATCAATTGGCTGCCAATGATTATGCCACTTTGATGACCGATGAGTTAGATGATTTAGCAGGGCATCGGTTAAAGGCTTTAATGAGTATAGAAGAAAATAAGAAGAGAGTTGCTAGATGGTATGATAAGAAAGTAAAGGCTAAGGAGTTTGCCGATGGGGATTTAGTATGGAAGTTGATTTTGCCAGTCGGGACTAAAAGTTCGAAGTTTGGGAAGTGGTCTCCTAATTGGGAAGGTCCTTATCGAATAAGACACTCGGCTCCTGGTAATGCCTATATTCTAGAAACTCTCGAAGGAGTTGAATTTCCCAGAGCATTAAATGGCAAATATTTAAAGAAGTACTACCCCAGCATATGGGTCGATGCATAAAAGTTTAAGTGCCGATAACACTCCTATCGGCTGGATTTAAATGTTTGGGGGCAGACTTAATGTTTCAAAAGATGTCGATAACAGTCTTATCGGCTAGACTAAAAGCTAAAAGCGGGAAAACAAAGGTGTGTTGCCGGTGAAAGCTTCAGATGTTCAGCAGCGCTTGGATTGCCGATATGGCGCGCAGCCGGATCTGATTGGCTGTCTCTATCTCTTTGATATCATCATCGGCAGAACCTTCTATCGGCTTCAGCTTCCTCTTCAACTACAGCGCTTTGCGACCGTGGACGTTTCGTTCTTGTTCAAGGTGCTTGATGGTCTCCGGCAGTTGACTCTCTTCTTGCTGGGCTTGGGACAGAGCATCCTCTACTTGCTTGAGTTCGGCCAGTAGAGCTTCTCTTTTTGCCGATAGATCAGATACTTTCTGCTTCAGTGCATCACCTGAGGACTTTAAGGTGCCGATGTTCTTATGTTTCTCATCGGCTAAGAGTTTTTCTTTCATCATCTCCTCAGAAAGCTGGATTTGAGCGGCTCTATCGGCAAGGCGTCGAGTGGCTCTCTGGTACTGTAGCTGGCGGCTTTCTAGGTGTGCAGCATGGAAGAGGGTTTCTTCAGCATCGGCAGGAATTTGGCCTCTAAGGGTTTTGAACAGGGCCTTGGCTGGGTCAGAATCGTTGACCAGTTGAGCTGTGTCTTGATGAAGTATGGCCGATAGCTCCTCCAACTTAGCCCTGGTTTCTGCCGATACAGTCCCAATTGCCCGAGAGGAGCTTGCTTCCTCACCTTCTTCTTCGAAGATATCAATGGCGAAGGAGAATAAGCTATCGGGAGAATCTTGTTCCTGAAAATGAGAATGAAATAAGTCATTTTTTATGGTCAAAACTTCGGCAGACGATACTGGTGGAAAAATTGGATGACTTACATGTTTCAAGGCAATTTCTTGCCTTTGACTCGAAGATACTGATGGAGCTACAGGTTGATCGGCAAATGTTGCCGATGGAACGATATCGACTGAAAGAAGACAGGAAGGGTTATGAGACTAAATGAGAATAAGTTTATCGGCGGAAGTATTGTTGAAATATGTTACCCGGAGGAGGAACAACAGTTGTCTGAATCGGGGAAACCGCCGATGATATAACTGGACCTGCCGGGCCAGTTGTTTGTTCGCCCACGTCAACTGATGTACCTTCTGTTTGAGGTTCTTCCTGCTGGGGTTCTTCCATCTGTGGTGCTTCCTGCATTGGTTGGGGAAATGGTGCTTGCTGTGTCTGGACTTCTGGAGAAGAAGGGGAAGATTCCACCGGGATTGGAGACACCGGAGGAGGAGGGGGAGTTGCCACTTTCTGGCGCTTTGTTCCAGCCTTAGCACCTTGGGTGCCCTTCCTCTTTGGCTGGCTAGACTGGGGGGCATCGGTACCTTGGCGTTTGGCTTTTGCCGATGCACCAGTTTGCTGCAACAACAAAAAGGAGTTTATGAGCACAGAAAGCCGATATAAAGATAGTCAGCGTAAAAGATAAAGATTTGACAAATTGCCTTGAAAGCCCGCGCCAGAGTAGGAGCAGCTACCGTTGGTGATGTCTGGGTTCTCCTGGTAGTAACTTTCCTGAGGCGCGCACCCCGATGCACGATGGAAGCCAGAGTGGGAGCATTGTGGCCGATTGAGGAAATCGGGCCTGATGGAAACAAGTCAATTGGCTTGCCACTCCTGCTAACCGATGGAGGAATATTGTCAACCTGCAAAAGGAATACAAGGGTAAGCTGCCGATAGAAGTAATAGTGAGAAAATGAAACGTTAGTTTGAGTTACTTACAGTGTCATCGGGAACTTCGTATTCGGGGTCAATCATGCCGCGGTATGAAAGTGCCGATCTGCAGAATAGATGCTCTTTCCATTCTGCCCACCATAACTTGTATGCCTGAGTGATAAAAGCAGCCGGAACCCATTCTGATAGATCTACATCTACATCGGCGTTTGGTGGTAGTTGGGCTACTCGAGTCCACTCAAGAAGGTTGTTGATGGTTTCTCTGGGTTTTATTACATCGGCATAAGGAAGTGCAATCGGTAACTGGCCGAAAGCTAACTGGCGAGCTAATGCCGATGGATTGTAAAATTCGTAAGTCTGGGGAGAAGTTTTCGTGCTACCGAAGAAATTCACTGGAATGGCTCTGGGAGTCACAATTGCCATTATCGCCTCATTGTCCCTGTCGAGAGCTTCATCAAATGGATTGAAGGTCAGAGGGAGCATGCTATCTGGGTCATCATAAGCCAGCCATGGTCGTTCATCTCTGGCCAGACCCTCATACAGAGTCTCGAAGAATCGGCCGATCTGATCCGGATTGTTCCCTGAACCGGCTAAGACTATAACGGCTTCGCCAAAGTTCAAGGGGGCACGCGTTGCCGATTCCTCTTCACCCAACACATGATTTTCGGCTATATCTCTTGGGAAGTGCTGTGAGAACAAGTTGAAATCAAGGCGCTTATGCAGGTGCAGATTGAGCCACATATTAATAAACCACCAGGGGCCTCCCAAGTTGCCGATGGATTGGCCAAGCAGGAGTTTCTGGGCTACCTGGTGAAGAAGGTGGTAAACAGCGCTGAGCAAATATCGGCCGAGAGGAAATTGGCCACCGTTAGCCAGTCTTTCTGCTGCCGATAGATAGACAGAAGTCGGTCCTGCCGATCGACCACAGAATACAAACTTGTCCAGCCACATGTTCAGAAAGGTGGTTTGCTCCTTTATGGTGACAGGCCCTCTCCCGTGGTACTTCTGGATGTACCCCGACCAACCGCCGATAGCGCGAGTCTCCACTTTGGCACTGGGGGCAGTATCAAAAAAGTGGGTGCTATCGGCAGAAGATATATCTAACCCAGTGAGCATGGCTACATCGGCAAGGGTAGGAGAAGCAGGGCCGTGGCCAAAAACAAAAGCATTGAGAGTGTCTGACCAAAAGTAGGATGCAGCTATCAGTAGTGACTCGTTCCTGTGCATATCGGCAATGGATAGCCTAATGCATTGGGCTAGCTTCCTCTCACCCCACTTGACTTCATAAGAATTGCTGACTCTCAAGAACCAGTCTTTCCACCCTACGGTAGGGCTAGGCCAAGAGCGAAAAGTGTCTTTCCATAGATCTACAGAAAAGTTTTCAGCCCTAAAGGGGATTCTATTGGTTTCTGCGTTGATAAGATTGGTTGGATCTGAATCCCCTAGAGGACCGAGACATTGAAGGTGTGGTTGATCGGTGGGGATGACAATTTTATTGGACAACTCCTAGTGATTTTGGGGGAATAAAAATACAAAGAAAAAGGAAAAGGGGAATATTCAGTAAGATGAATCGCGGATGAATAGGAATATACACAGAAGATGAGATGGAAGTCTGACCTCAGGGACGACGAAGCCAATGGCCATTTTGTCGTGAAGAGGACGTTGGAGGGCACCGGAGTTGATGAAGAGAAGTGCTTGTCGGAGATCTTGAAGGTTGTAAATGGCGCCGCCGCTGGAAAAGCAAAGTTGGATAGTAGAATGGTGTGATGGGGGAGGAGTACCCAAGAAGGAACTATTTATAGGACAAGATGGGCAAGGGCAAATCCGACTTATCTCTTCGCCGCATCCGAGAAGCCCGAGGGTACTCAGGTGGATATGGTAACTGTTCGCACGGTAATCCAGGGATTGTGCAGGTGATTTGACGGGAAGCGGTCATTATCTGAAGATATTTTACTGTGCGAGATCTCCTGGTCGGTCCATCGGCGATATTCTATAACGGTCATCTTGCCGATGGGCGGATAGAGGGGAGGTAACCGTTTTTGCGAATATCCTGGTCAGAGCATCGGCAGATCTTTGTAACGGTATTGTTGCCGATGTACGACTAAGAAAGATGCCCGTTTAGGAAGTTGGGGATTTCGAGGAATCTGCGGAGGATTAGGATCAGAGTTGTCCAGATTGAGGTTGTCGGTTACCAGATTAGGAGCATTAATTGCAGAGAAGGCATCATTACTGCAGAGAATTTCGGAGCATTAATAGTTTTATACTCCGAAATTGGGGGGCATGTGTTGACACCATTTTTGGGCACGTGTCTAGGATGGCAGAATAGGGTGGCGGTATGATGCGGGCTGCTGATGAGGATGGTTGCCGATGAGGGAGAGGTTGAATGTGACTAAGTCCACAGGCAGTAATATGGTGCCGATGGCTGGATAAAAAGGTCTGCCGATGACTATGGCAAGGGGATTGCCGATGATGCGAAGGAGGAGTCCGGAAGCTGCCAGTTGTCATGTGGAGGAGTTGCGGTTTGTCACGAAGGATAGTTTTATTATTTCCTTAATTACTTGCATCGTTTTGTATACGGATTCCGTGTAATTTGGAATTCGAATTCTAGTCGTGTCTGGTTGTAGCTCTTTGAGCAGGGTATAAATATAAACCCTAGGACCTTGTAATAGAAAATCAAGAAATCAATCAAACACACGTTTTTACTTATTCCAGCATCTACTTTTCGACGACTTCATCATACTTTTTTTTCTTTTTATTACGAGTTCTTAGGAATTCGTCGACTTAAGCTCGGCGTGTTCTCGAGTTCCGCGTGAGTACCTCTTAGCCGTGACATCCAGGCGCATCGCTGTTGTCAGGACTAAAGTATTCGAGTTATCACCTTTGCCGATAGTAAGGTCAAATCGGCTGGCACGCCTTAACGTTTGAATCGGGTATTAGCCCTTTGTGTTTGCAGATCAGTTTTGCATCAACACCTCCTCGGCAGGCTCCAGCAGCTTTCACATTGCCAATCACCACTACTGAGCTTCTGTCGTCTTCCGTGGTGTCATCTGAGCAGCTAGTCTAGTCGTCTATAGTGCCAAAGACATCAGCGACAGCCACCGAGTCAGTGCCAGCCATGTCTACAGGGGTTGAGACTCAGGTCGAGACAGAGACAGCCCAGCAGACAGCTATAGAGCCTACCGAGCCGACCCAGACCGCTTCACCTGCATGTGCATATATTGAGGGTCAGGCAGTATCTTCAGACTCGACAGATGATGCGACTGATGATGACACCAATTAGTTTGAGGTTGTTCCCTATGACTCATCCGCTCCACCTCTACCTGCACACTCTTAGGTTTTTGGCTCTTGATGCCAAAGGGGGAGAGGGAGAGTATGTTAGATTTAGGGGGAGTTAGTGAGTTGGCTTTTGGCTCTTTATGTGATACTCTCTTCATGCATCATGTTTATTTTATGCATTTGTGAGATACTTTGTTTTGATAGTTGTGAGACATGACATTTGTGCTTCATGATGATTTATCTATGTCATGTGGTTTAGCTCATATTGTTTTGCTTCCGCGTTCTTACTCCGATATCTTATGAGCCATATATGCTTTTGTATCTTGTTGTACACATCTCACATATTTGGATGCAGGATGTTAGGCTTGGTTAATATAAGCATGACTAATCCCTTTTGATCTTATTGTCACATGCTTATATAAACCAAGTTTGTTGAAAACCTCACTTCACCAACATACTTGAGGTTGTTGTCATCAATCACCAAAAAGGGGGAGATTGAAAGCATCTAGGCCCCTAATGAGTTTCGGTGATTAATGACAATGTTGATTACTATGACTAACATGTGTTTTGTAGAGGCAAAATCATTTGATTTAGGTCATGGTAATGGTGATCGATGGACTAGGACGCTCATGCCGACTTAATGGTGGAAATCGTTTCGGTTTTCAAAGAATTGTTGGACATCGTCAAAACTAGACTAGGTCTAAGTGCCATATGGTGTTGAAGGGCACTTAGAGTAGTTTAGGACTTTGTTTTTCCTTTAACCATACTATTAAGGGGGGCATTAAGCGGGTAGCTTGACCTAGACAAGGCTTTAGGTTTAGGTGTGGTGCACACTTGGCAAACCTAGCATTAGGCAGCTCTAAGAAAGTCCTTAGATCAAGAGAACCAAACTTTGTTTTGGAAAGTTTGTGATTCGATGAAGTTTTGGTAGAGAACCAGCACCGAACGCTGGCATCGGACACCACAGTGCTACTGTTGGCGCGTCCGGTGTGTGCTGACTTTGAGTCAGCGTGTCGAGTGCCTAGGGTTAGGCACCGGACGCACGCACTGGACTCTACGGGGTGCGTCTGATCCCTTACCCAGAGAGGTCTGCAAATCAACTTCTCACTGGATGAGCTCTGGGTGAGACACTAGACGATCTCTCGGTGCGTTCGGTGTAGGGTAGGTTTGCAAGTACAACTAGCCATTAATGTAGCACCGGACCCTCTACGGAGCGCGTCCGGTGCAACATTGAGCGCGTCCAGTGCACTCGTTTTCTGTGAAATTCGAGTGGCCGGCCCTTGGACTTGATGAGGAGTATTTATACTCCACCTCATCCATGGGAGGTCTCTTGCCCATTTGATCAGCTGAGAATCACCTTGTGTTGCAAGAGAGAAGCAAGAGCCTAGAGAGGATTGAGAATTGAGTGATTTCTTGAGTGAATCCTTCTCTAGTGAGTTCCAAGAGTTCAAGTGTGCATCCACCACTCTCTAGTGCCTTGTTTGGGACAAGTGACACTACAAGAAACACATGACTTTTTAATGTTTAGTTATGTCACAATATATGGAATTTATGTTACAAATTAAGATTTGTGACATCAAGCTGACAAAAATCAAAACATGGAAAAGCCAGCGTCATAAAATGATTATGTGACATTTGTTTGGTTCATGTCACAAGCATATGACATTGATTTATTGTCACAAAATTGTAGGTCTTGCCACGTGGCTGCTGACATGGCAGGGAGAAAAAATGTCACAAAATGAGTTTTGGCCAACTAAAGCCCACATAGCTCATGGGCTTGAAATCTATTTAGAGTGGTGTTAGCTGGTCCATTATTTTCAACTACAGCCCATATAGATTTCAAGCCCACAACAATTCAGCCCATATAATATTTTTTTAGTCTCATAATGCATCCCGTATTTTATCCCACATATTTCAGCCCATATTTTTCCCAAGCCCACAAAATTCAGCCTATTTTTTCCCAGCACACACAATTCAGCCCATATAATTGCATCCATATAATTTTTCAACATATAAAATATCAGATCCAAATGAATTAACATCTCCATAATAAATATAATATCATTACATCAATCCATGAATTCATTACACATGTAGGGTCTCAAGTCTCAAATTTAAACCTGCAGCAGTAGCACATGTGTAAGGGCATAATGGCATTCTAGTGATAAGCAAGTACCCAATGTTGATATTTGTTAACGCCATCAGGAAATGATCCGCAAGCATACGGATATCTGTGAGCACTTCACCTGGGAGGTTATCCAGAGTATCGTATTTATATTTTTACCACTAGGAGAAAGCGTGCATCTGACTAACCAAATCTATTGCTACTACCCTTTAGGCTACAAACAATGTGATTCGATCTGAGCGATGAATAGAGAAGACTACAACCGCACTCTCGTTCTAACCTTGGTAAGGATGATCTACTGTTCTATTGGGGACGCTTACGGAATCTAGACACCACAAAGGATGTTCGACCCGCACCTATAAACCCTATCGATCCTGCTAACGGAATGTGGGCTACAAAGGTAACTCGGAAATGTCACGTTCCTCGCTACTAACACGGTTCAGCTAGACAGGGGATATCTATGAGTACCCTAGCCCAAACACCACGTTTACGCTAGCAATGGTTACTCTAAACTCAACCGGAAGAGATTAAAGTAAACTCATAAACCAAAGAAAATAAGAACAAAGAACTTACTAGAAATTAGAAGTCGAAATACTAAAGAATCCTAGGAGCAAGCCTCGGGCTAGGAGACTTGATCCCGCAGGTACAACCTCAGAGTAGACACCGACAGGCCGGGCTTCCTCCGATCTACACCTCCACTCTATCTCTCTCAATCTAGTAGAACTAGTTCTACTCTTACATTGGATGTTAAGCCCTATGAGGTGGGAACCCTAAGGAACCTCTCTCTCTGAATCCTCTCTAGAAAATATGCTAATGAATAATGGGATTGCCTCCTCCAGGGGCCAGGGGGTCTGCTTATATAGTCCCCTCAAGTGAATCTGGGCCGTCGGATCAAACCGACATTGATTGAACGATTCTCCTTCATCCTTTAGGTCGGTGGAGCATAATCCGCGAGACGGGACCTGATTGGTCTCTGTAGAAGGGCGGGCACCCAAGGGGGGAGGGCGGGCGCCCTGCCCCCGGGCCCGCTCGGCCTCCCGTTCGTTCCCGTAGCTTCTGGAGTCTTCTAGATGATAGAAAATTGCGCGGCAAGTTAATATCTCTATGTAAACCTGACGTGTGGGCCTTTCCTCCATATTTCCTGATAACCCCCTGTAGAAATAGACAAACACCAAAACTCGTGGAATTCTGTCAGATAAAACCCTAAGTCTGGGTGTTGGTTGCATTTGGATCCTTTTCTTTATTTATTTGATGATTATATTTGGTACATAAGGACCATCAACAACTCCACCAAGCTTACCTCTTGCTCGTCCCTAAGCAAGGATGGACTCAAGAGTTTCTGCAGTGGTTTCATGCCTTTAAAAGTACACATGTGTTCAAGCAAGATCTCATCTCTGAGTTAGAGTAAACTGTTAAGACTTAAAACTTACTCATTTTACCTTTCACCATGGGGCTTGCAACCGTCACTTGTGTCTTGAGCAGTTAAAAGATAGAACAGTCTAGCCAAGCGCCATGTCTCTTGTTCTTTGATCAACTATAGCTCTGGAGTTATTTGCAGATTTTCAAGTAAAACTCAGAGATTCCTTGTATGACTCTCTCAAATCTCTCTTTTGTGGTATTTCTGGATCCTTACCAAGTCAGTAATGGTATATGCCTTCTATCAAAATATGTGGTTATTTTTGGTATAAGGCATAGTGTTATTGCCTTCTCTCTCACCCTACTCTAATAAGGTTTTGATATCTGGAGCTCATAGGTGGGAGACAGATAATACATACTTACAAGACATTTATTGTATAGTCAAACCATGGATCCAGAAGAACAAGTCAATAAGACAAATCAAGATGTGCATGTGTGGCGAGTGAATGGTGTATGGTGATGATGGTGATAACAATGGTGAAAGTCTAATTCTACTTTTGCTCTTTTTAGGGGATACATACCTTTCTTGCACTTTGAAGCTTTTTTTTAGAATGAGATGCTCTACATTTTCTTTTTCTTTTTTCTCAGGTGGGTATCTTGTACCCCAAATTCTACTGTCGGACACTTGTCCATTTTTACCACTCGTCTTACTTTTTCTTTTCTTCGAGGTTCCGGGCACTTGCCCCTTTTTATTTCCTCGTATTCACTTTTTTTCAGAGCACTCACCCTCCTAAAATAATGTAGCAAGTGGTAGTAACCAAAATATCTCGAGCATTTATTTCATGGGAAATAGCAGGGATTGGATAATGTTTTTGACTATTCTCTCTTAGATAGGTGTAGAATAATTTTGGGTGAATCTGAAGATGGAAATGAGTGGATGTATGTGGATGCGTACTTCCGAAGTAGAAGCAGCATGTGTGAGTGAACGTGCAAGTGGATCTTGATTTTAACCGCATGACAAGCTCCTAAGGGTCTACACAGCTTGACCACACTCAATGCTCATAAGCAGTAAAAAGTAAATGTGTGGCTCAAAGTCTAGCAAGCATGTATATATGGCTGTGGTAAGAATTTAAACTCTCATCATACAGGAACTCATCATGTGATATTTTAAAGATTTTCAAAGATAAAATTCTCCAGATTTCTAGCATCTCTAGGAATAGATAAACAGCAGCTCAACCTTCCCATATCATATCCGTTAACGACTTAGACTTTAGATCAAGTACTCTTCCCACAAGTTCAGGTTTAGAGCAGGTTTAAATTATAACAGTTATGCCTAAACTTGAGAGAGAGCTCAAACTTGAAAACTAGGTACATGGCAGAGCAACTATTTATCATATCCATGTAAGAGTTTATCATTGAAGTTCAGTTTGGCCTAGACACTTTATTTATTTATTTAGCAAACTAAGCAAAGATATTTATATAAAAGCACAAAATCTTTATTTGGGTTTTTATGATTATGCATCTTTTTTTATTATTTGAGTATAAACGCGGGTAGAAACACTTAGCTGGATAAATGGGGGTGCTCTCTCCCAAGCTGGATTTTGACGTAATTTCTTCTGATGTAGATAGCAGGTGACAGAAGTGTATTTGAATGTCGGCAGCACCCTGACAGCGATTAGGATATCCTTTGTCTGCTAGTCTTCTTTGATCCTTGAATTCTGTGGAACTCAAATAGACAACAAAGCTTGGTGGAACTGGTTAAGTGTTAGCATAAAAATCTCTTAGCCTTTATCATATTGAGATTCCTCCTAATAAATTTTATTTATTTAGCAGGACCATGCACTTATTATTTTTATATTTTTATTGTAAGATGAAAACATATTTATTTTAAGCCACCACAGTCAATATACCTATGGGTTTTAAACCACAAGTCTACTCACATGGGGCTTTAGATTTTACGATGCAGTGCAACGAACAAATATTTTTGTTTTCTTTCTAATGCTCATGTGGAAAAGTAAATATGCTAATGCAGTGATGGAATAAAAAGGAAAAGGAATTCAAAAAAGATAAATATGGGTAAATACTGATTTTACCTTCCGGCAAGGATCCAATGTTTTAAGTTTTCTAGACAAGACTTCTCACCGTGTTCATCCTTTAGGTGCATCATTTGATTAGGTGTAGGTCTTGACATCAACACCTCTTGATACGGTGTCACCCATGTTCTTCATTTGTCCAGCAGTTCGAGGTGCGGCATTGGCAACATCCTACTCAATGTGTTTGTGCTCGTAGATCCAAGTCCTTCACTTGGTGGAATCTGGGAGTTGTAAAACTCCTCCATGTTTTGCTTGAAGTGTACCTGCACATAGAGACAAGGCAGAGATCAAGTGCATGGGCCCTGTTGGTGAAAAACACCCACAGAACCAAAAGTGTATTTGTTATTCTCTAACATTAAGCATAGTGAGCAAGACAAAGTTGATGGATAATAAGATCATGAGTGTAGCATTTAAAACATTTGTCAGATCAGATCGCTCGTCTTAATGGAAAGATAATCTATCTATATTTATGTTTTGTTTATATCTTCCAAAGATTAAATGCGCAACATTTTAGCTTATATGATTAGGAGTGTGGGATCACGCAGGTAGTACTAAGAACAAAGATTAAAGGACTAAACATGTTGAATTAATTGAGTTGGTTAATTTATGTTTGTCTCTTTATTCATGTGAACGCCAAAACTAAGGAGAAGCTTATAAAAGCGATAGTCAAGTACCTTAAGATGTTACCTTACTTGAAGAGTGATGGTACAGTATCACCTTGTGAAAGCTTTCCTTTCTTAGCGGTTGTGCATCGTGTTTGTGGCACTCTTTGTCTCGTTCCATGGATCATCTCTCTATGATGAATGAGCTATGTCTTCCTTGTGCAAATTGTTAACCTTCATGTGTTTCTCTCTTTGTCTCCAATGTGAGTTTATCTCTGGACTTCCCAGGTCGATATTGAAACTTTTCCTGCAGGGGTTAATCCAACAAAATATCCCATATCTACTATAGCATACTATCGGCTCAAAAATCAACCTAGACACCATGTCTAATTTGATTTAGAAGGGCATTTTAACCTAAGCACCATGCTTAATTTAAAATCCCTTGGAAGTAAGATCATCATTCCTAAACTAAGCACCATGCTTTATTAAGAAATAAATGAAACTACTCCAAACCTAGACATATACTAAAGCAAATAAAGGTAGCATGAGAGCATTTATAGATATCTACTCAAGTGGAGATGAAGTAGTGTGATTAGTATTTAATAAATCAAGCATGTCTCAAAGGTAGGGACAACCAACATAGCAACTTGACAATGGATGTTTTCATGTAAAGTACTCCCCCAAGCTTGAATTTTGCAAAATTCAAGATTGGATGAATTTAATTCAATGTTGCATGATGATTGATTGGGCATACCTTGCGCTTGTCATTCCTCGGATCTTCTTGCTCCAATCCTAGAAAGGTTAGTGACACGAATACCCGAAGGACTATTTCTACAATTATCTTTATATGCTCAATACACAAGGCAATGTTGCAAATAATTAGACGTTCATTTTACGATCTGATAAGTGCTTGTTTTAGGACACTAAGCTTGTCCTTGGAAAACCATCAATTTATGTCGGCGAAGTGGTTTCCCCTCCAACGCTGACCTACATCAAGATCAACTCAACGAGATCTGGAATATTTATTATAGACATATACATCGACAACCGCCCTTTTAAAGTTTTTATAAATAGAAAGGAAGAGGGGGTTGGAGATCTCAAATGTGGTGATGTTGGAGAGACCAATAGATTGGAAAGATGTTGCATTTGAGCATGGAGTAAACGAAGTGGCTATGAAATAAATTCCATGCTCATTAATGTTATCTTCGTCTCTAATCTGAATGTTCAGAGTTTCTCCTAGATTGGTCTTGCCTATGTCCTCTTCTGTAGTTGGATGAATCTCATCTTCAAAGGGAGTCAAGAACTCACCATTTGAATTTGAGCCAAAGTCAGAATCCATTAAGGCTTCTTCCTTGTCCATCCATTCAATGGTGATAGCACATGGATTTTTAATGCCCTCTAGCCATTGATGTTGCTCTTCTCAATCCTCCTTGTGGTCTTGGTGACTCTTATGAATGGGATGTCTAGAGAGATTCATAGGATCATCGGGAGGTTCAAGAGAAAGAGCATAGTATAAATTATTAGGCTCAACGATGGGTTTAGAGATAGGTTCGAACGTGTCATCAAAAGTGGGCGTAGAAGGGAAAAAGATGAGATTGTCTTCTAAATGGCTTCGCTCTCCTTCTATTGCATCATTTAAGATGCCATCCTTGAGTCTTTCTAGGTGTCCATCAAAGGGATTGGATTTGAGATGCTTTCTAAGAGATCCCTTCTTAGGAAGGTTCAGACTATATGCACTCAAAGGTCTCTTATGAAGGAGGAAGTTTAAGCTCATCCCAAAATGAATTTCCAAAGGTAGAATTTCTTCTTCCCTTAGATGATTTTGGAGCACTACTAGTTTGGGTTGGATAGCCGAATCATGGGATTGAAATGTTTGGAAATCGGCTATTGAAACTTCCTTTCCTCGTCTGGGAGATGATTCCTTCTCTATCTCTAGGATTTTTTATGAAGACTAGTGCAAGAATGATGTCTACGAATGAAAACATACCTTGCTTTACTAACAGATAAAGAAAGAAAAACTCTACCAAAGGTTATATGATTAAGACCAATGTGAAAATATCGAGGAAAAACATGGTCTTGTAGGGCTAGGTTTAAACCAGAATTTATAGAAAGATTAAAAGATTCCCTAGGTGTAGCTAAAAGTTCATTATCTTCTTGATTAAAAGATAGGACCTCAGCTATAAAAAAGGATTGGTTTTGACCTATTGCAATCAACTCCGGACACAAATCATAATTAGGGGCAGAGAAAGGACTTGTTGACTCCCGTGGTCTATGGCTAGTCTCCGAAGGTGCAAAAAATTCAATAATAGGTGTGGAATTTGAGTTATCCATAAAGATGGAAAAAATAAAAAGATAAAAGAATAAAACTATAAAAGTATAATACAAGATAATAGCAAGACTCAAAGTTATCTCAGCAAACCGTCTTTCTCCCCGGCAACAGCGCCAGAAATGCTTGTTGATATTTGTTAACGCCATCAGAAAATGATCCGCAAGCGCACGGATATCGGTGAGCACTTCACCCGGGAGGTTATCCAGAGCATCGTATTTATATTTTTACCACTAGGAGAAAGCATGCATCTGACTAACTAAATCTATTTCTACTACCCTTTAGGCTACAAACAATGTGATTCGATGTGAGCGATGAATAGAGAAGACTACAACCGCACTCTCGTTCTAACCTTGGTAAGGATGATCTACTGTTCTATTGGGGAGGCTTACGGAATCTAGACACCACAAAGGATGTTCGACCCGCACCTATAAACCCTATCGATCCTGCTAACGGGATGTGGGCTACAAAGGTAACTTGGAAATGTCACATTCCTTGCTCCTACCACGGTCCAGCTAGACAGGGGATATCTATGAGTATCCTAGACCAAATACCACGTTTACGCTAGCAATGATTACTCTAAACTCAATCGAAAGAGATTAAAGTAAACTCATAAACCAAAGAACAATAAGAACAAAGAACTTACTAGAATTTAGAAGTCGAAATTCTGAAGAATCCTAGGAGCAAGCCTCGGGTTAAGAGACTTGATCCCGCAGGTACAACCTCAGAGTAGACATTGACAGGTCGGGCTTCCTCTAATCTACACCTCCACTCTATCTCTCTCAATCTAGTAGAACTAGTTCTACTCTTACATTGGATGCTAAGCCCTATGAGGTGGGAACCCTAAGGAACCTCTCTCTCTGAATCCTCTCTAGAAAATATGCTAATGAATAATGGGATTGCCTCCTCCAGGGGCTAGGGGGTCTGCTTATATAGTCCCCTCATGTGAATCTCGGCCGTCGGATCAAACCGACATTGATTGAACGGTTCTCCTTGATTCTTTAGGTCGGTGGAGCATAATCCGCGAGACGGGACCTGATTGGTCTCTGTAGTAGGGCGGGCGCCCAAGGGGGAGGGCGGGCGCCCTGCCCCCAGGCCCGCTCGGCCTCCCATTCGTTCCTGTGGCTTCTGGAGTCTTCTTGATGATAGAAAATTGCGCGACACGTTAATATCTCTATGTAAACCCGACGTGTCAGCCTTTCCTCCATATTTCTTGATAACCCCCTGCAGAAATAGACAAACACCAAAACTCGTGGAATTCTGTCAGATAAAACCCTAAGTCTGGGTGTTGGTTGCATTTGGATCCTTTTCTCTATTTATTTGATGATTATATTTGGTACTTAAGGACCGTCAACACCCAACTCTTCAATCCAGCTGCTTCAGTTTTTCCTCTCTGAAGTTTAAACCTACAAATATACAGTAAAGGATAAGCTACAATTATTCAAAAATCTCTAACAAAATATATAGACTCAAAATCTAGTGATTTCAAATACATGAAAAAGATATATTTTACCACACATGAAGATATAATTCAAAGTTATTAGTATTACTAGATGTCACATAAATATCTATGCATAAACATTATAATAATACAATGTTCAAAACCCATGTTAAGTTAGTACGTGCCATTAGTTTCATATATAACCTGTGGCCATCCTATTCACAAATTCATTCATCTGATTATGTAGTTATGCACATTATCACCCACCCAACCATAATTAGCCATGTCATACATAATTATGATGTTACTAGTCCTTTATTCAATATTTTACATAAAAAAATGTCCCCATTTGATGGCTGGTAGGTTCCCCTAAAGTCTCAATTGTTATGGAGAATCGAGTAACATTTATAAGTGTGCAAAAAAAGGCAGAGAAAGAGCAGCATGGATATATACATAGAAGCAGAGCAGGTTTCATTTTGAATCCCACACCCCCTTTCGATCTCCTTATCCCCACCATTGGGTAAATGCTGCCTTGTTGCATAGACTAGAGTAACACTAAGCAGTAATCAGAAAGGATGCGTCCAGCTCTGCAGATACTGGTAGTACTAGCATATTAGTTGGTTGTTATCTTAGTTCACTAAGCTAATAAAAAGTAAAGTGAAATTTGGCATTATAAACTTCTAATAATACAACTAAACAAATTAACAAACTATAAACTGCTATCGTGACTGATCAGGTGGGAAAAAAAGAACATTGCATATTATCACCACCAGATGCCCATAGCCCCATACCAACAAGCAATTGATGGGGCATTCTTAGCTGAAGACTAGACACCCAAATTATAGTGGCCATCAGTACTATTTGCAGGGACATAAGAGCATGCTATCCTAACCTCTGAGTCCTAGATGCGAATGGTGGCATCCTCCCCGGCAGTGATGATGGTCCTGTTTAGCGGCCCCCAAACGGCCCTATTGATCCTTCCCTTGATGCCGGTGATGACGAGTGCAGACTCCTCCGTCTCTGCATACACACAGCAGGATCTCAAGGTCAAGGGTGCTGGCTTGCCATTCAAACAAAACAACAGAGGAGGCATAGACAAAGCATTGTTGAGAAGGACCTGATGGCGAACTCGACGGAACTGGCAGGCGCATCCCCGATGGCGAACTCGACGGACCTGCTGGGCGCGTCGAAGCGAAAGCTGAAGAGCTCCTTCCCCATGCTCACCTCCCAGAGCTTGGTGGTCTGGTCGACAGATCTGGGGAGACGTCGCAGGTCCAGACGGTGCCGTTGTGGCCCGGTAGGTGCCGAGCCGGTCGCTGTTGTGGCCCCAGTAGGTGCCGAGCCAGTCGCCGTTGTCGGCGCGCTGCTGCTGGTGGTGCTTGCCGTCACGCCGCAAGGGGAGGAGGAGGACTAGAGGAGACTGCTGTGGCTTGATTGGGTTTGGATGCGTCGGCGACAGAGAGGAAGAGGGAAACCCTGGCTGCTGCACGCAGGGTTGGAGTCGGATGGCTGGAAGGGAAGGGAAGGGAAGGGAAGGGAAGGGAAGGGAAGGGAAGGGACGAGAGCAAGTTAAGTTAGGCCTCGTTTGGATGTTGTCGGATTCACCTCAATCCACATGTGTTGGAGTGGATTGGGATGGAATTTAGTTCAATTTCCACTCCAACCCACCCCAACACATGTGGATTGATGTGAATCCGACTACATCCAAACAAGGCCTTATGGTTTTGGGAGGCCGACGGGTTGAGCTGGTTTTGTTCCAAGATGTGACGAACTCCGACCGTTTGATTCAGATCAAAGGCTCAGATCATACACATCCTTAATAGGCATCCGAGTTTTAGTGGCCCAAAAGCAAAATCGAGGCCCAATACCAGGTTGAAAGTCTAAAAACCCAAAATCTGACCAAAAGATTTTAAATTTTAAATTTATTTATGAGAATTTCGAATCAAATTTTGGAATATTAGATGGATTCAAATTAACAAAAAACATCAAAAACAAAGTTGCAGAACTCATCGATATCTACAATTTTTGTTTTGGCAAATTCTCCATCTGACTTTGTTTAAACAACTCAAAATTTGAATTTCAAAATACGAGAACTTTAAATAGAATTTTTAGATAGTACATTAGTTTATTTTCAACATGCACAGTTTATTTTAAAAAAATTAATAAAATAATTTGTATTGTGACACATAAAATAATGTCACTAGAAGAAATTTGACTTGTTAAATGACATTTATTGTGACACAAAATGGATGATATATTGACATTATGATCATTGTCATATTAAAACGTTAAAAAGCCACACATTTCTTGTAGTGTGAGAGTTCTTTGCTTGTTACTCTTGGTGATCGCCATCACCTAGATGGTTCAGTGGTGATTAGAGGCACGAAGACCACCTAGACTTCTTGTGGGTGGCTCGTGTCAAGCTTGTGAGTGGTTTTGGGTGATTCACCGCGATGGAGTGTTGAAGAATCAGCCCGTAGAGAGCACTTGGTCCTTGCGCGGACCAAGGGGGAGCAAGGCCCTTGCGTGGGTGCTCCAACGAGGACTAGTGGAGAGTGGCGACTCTCTGATACCTCCGCAAAACATCACCGCATTCTTGCTCTCACCCTTTACATTCTAGCATTTATTTTGAGCACTTTATATTCCTAGAATTGCCATGCTAGAATAGGATTGGAACTAGGTTGCAAAACTTTTATCCGGTAGCTCTCTAGAACACACTTAGGCACAAGGGTTGAATTGGAGCTTATAGTTGCTTAAATTTTTAGAGAAGCCCAATTCACCCTCCCTCTTGGGCATGTTGATCCTTTCAGTGTTGGTAGTAAGAGGAAGCTAAGATCTGAAGTATGTCAAGACTTTGATCTGATCTTGGTATATGGGGTTTGGAAAGCAAGATGCAAATGGTGTAAAAAAGATTTAAGTGGGGACACAAGAAATGCTACAACTAGCTTAAAGAATCACCTTGGTTCATGTGATGACAGAGCTTGTAGAAAAGGTTTAACCTAGTCTACTCTTAAATTATCTACAAACCCAAAGGATGGCTTAGTCACATTAGAGAAGTATGTGTTTGTTCCGGATGTCGCTAGGAAAGAACTTGCTTTGATGATCATTGTTCATGAGTATCCTCTTTCCATGGTGGACCATGAAGGATTTAAAAGGTTTTGTGCTGTATTGTAGCCAGCATTCAATGTGCGATTACAGAGATATATGGCCTTCGGCCCAACCAAACCTCCTAAACTTTAGGATTAAGAAAGGAAAGCAACCAATCAAATCTTCTACTCCTTCTAATCCTAGCCACTTGGCCCCATCCCCTGCGGACTCAGGCAATCTGCACGCTCTGCCACGTGGCGCACGTCGCGCGCCCTGTGGCCGGGAGTACACACGCCCGTACATTACATCAACATACAAGAACAAAGTGGTAACTTGCCTTCTATAGCAGCCTTGTTCTTTGCAAGGTCATCCCCTTCTGTGCCAATCATAGTCTTCATGATGTTATCATTGACACTGCAGATATCAAGTGTTGTAGTGGACAGATTCCTCTCAATATGCCAATCCAGGAGAACTTCATGAAGAACTTCTGCTACGACATCTGGTGTATGTGGTGCTGGAACATAAATGAACCTACAACAATAAAATATGATAAGTGATTGTGTAGGACAGATTGTGCTCAAAAGACAATGCATAACACAAGAACACAAAATGATGAGATTTTATTGTTACCTAATAAGAAAACTTTTTAGCTTCCAGTCATCATCAAGAAAATGGGCTGTAACTGCCATGTAACCCTTCCTTTGATGGTTTGCTGTTCACAAGTCTGTAGTGACAGCAACACGAGAACTCAATTTCTTGATATAGTTCACCATAGATTGCTTTTGCACTTGATACATATCAAAGATATCCTTCCTAATTGTGTTTCTAGACAATCGCACATTGAGAAATTAAGAAAGAATTATCCCATCTAATCTCCCTCTTCCTCTCAAGTCGGCGACACGGGGCAAAACCCGTCGATGAAGAACGGCGATCTGGGGGCATAACCCGATCGACCACCATGGACAGAGGCTACGACCTTCGTAGCCGCGGTCCTCCTACCCTTGGGCTCAACGCCCTTGACAACCTGGTATCTAGAGTCTCTCGATCCTCCTCAGCCGCACCTTCTTCCTCCACCACACCGCACAGCCGCCCCCCATCGCCCCCATCCACTAGCAAGCCACCAACCATGGGCGATCAACCTACCCTCGCTGACATCATGGAGAAGTCGACCGCTCTCACCACCGACATGTTCGCCATGAAGGTTGATCTACAGGGCCTCAAGGACCGATCGTCCTCTTTGGAGATAGACGGCGGCGGCCGCACTGATGGGACACGAGACCTCGATCGACCCCCCAAGTTTCAAAAGCTCGATTTTCCCCGCTTCGACGGCAAGACGGATCCCATGCTCTTCATCAACAAATGCGAGTCGTATTTCCGGCAGCAACGCACCATGCCGGAAGAGCGCGTGTGGATGGCGTCTTACCAGCTGCAGGGTGTCGCCCACATGTTGTTCATCCAGCTGTAGGAGGATGAGGGCACACCGCCATGGGGCCAGTTCAAGGACCTCCTCAACTTGCGGTTCTGTCCAGCCCTTCGGTCGGCACCCTTCTTCGAGCTCACCGAATGCCGCCGCACGGGATCCATCGAGGAATACGCCAACCGCTTCCAGGAACTTCTTCCCTACGCTGGCCGAATGGACGAGGCCCAGCATGTGCAGCTCTTCATGGGGGGCTCCTACTGCCATTGAGTCATGCTGTCCGCATCCACAACCCGGAGACGCTCAACATGGCGATGAGCTTAGCACGCCAAGTCGAGCTGATGGAGCTGGACCGCCTCCAACAGCCTCCAACCAGGGCGGCCCCTCGCGCGCTGCTGCCAGCTCTGGCTCCTCGGCCAGCGCTGCCTGCTCCTCAGCCGTTGTTGGCGCTGCCGGCCCGGTGCACCCGGCTCCTCCGCCAGCCCTCCCTGCACCACCGGCCCGTGGCATGGGCACTCAGGTGAAGAAATTCTCCACCGAGGAATAGGCGGAATGATGGCGCCTCGGCCTTTGCTACAACTACAATGAGCCGTATTCCTGGAACCACAACAGGGTCTGTCACCGGATCTTCTACATCGGCGGCGTCGAGATCGAAGGCAACACAACAACAGCTTAGGACGCGCCGGCGGATCAGGAAGCCCCAGTGTTCTCCCCCCAGTGTTCTCCCTCCGGGCCGTGGCTGGTATGCCCATTTGTGATTCGATGTAGGTGCGCGTGTCCGTGGGGGCTGCGTCATTCAGTGCCCTCCTAGATACGGGCTCCATGCACAACTTCATCGTGGAGGCTGTTGTAGCATGTACCGGCCTCGCTGTCCACCCCAGCCCTCGTCTTACCACCACGGTGGCCAACAGGGAACGCATCGCATGCCCGGGCATCCTCCGCTAGGCACCGATCGCCATCGACGGCGAGGACTTCTGCGTCGACCTCTACGTCATGCCGCTCGCCGGCTACGACGTTGTCCTCGGCACCCAGTGGATGGTCACCTTGGGGAAGATGGTGTGGGACTTCGCCACCCACACCGTGGCATTCACTCGCCATGGCCACTCCGTCTGTTGGGCAGACGTGTCAGCTCGCCAGGAGCCGCGCCTCGCCATCATCACATCACCGGCTGTCCTTTTGGACGAACTATTGACTGCCTTCGGAAGCCTCTTCGCCGAGCCAGCCTGGCTGCCCCCGCAGCGCACGCATGATCACAACATTGTCCTCAAGACGAGCGCGCTGCTGGTGGCCCACAAAGATGAGCTAGAGCGGCAATGTGCCGCCATGATCGAGCAGGGCATCGTGCGGCGCAGCGACTCTGCGTTCTTGTCCCCGGTGCTCCTCATCAAAAAGCCAGACGCGTCGTGGCATTTCTGTGTCGACTACCGGGCACTCAATGCACTCACAGTCAAGGACGCATTCCCCATCCCCGTCGTCGATGAGTTGCTGGACGAGCTCCACGGGGCGTGCTTCTTCACCAAGCTCGACCAACGCTCGAGGTATCACCAGGTCCGCATGAGGCTGGGCGACATCCACAAGATAGTGTTCCGCACTCATGACGGCCTCTATGAGTTCCTGGTCATGGCGTTCAGGCTGTGCAACGCTCCCGCCACGTTGCAGGCCTTGATGAACGACGTCCTACGGCCCTTCCTCCGCCGCTTTGTGCTTGTGTTTTTTATGACATTTTGATTTACAGTCATACATGGGCCGACCACTTATGCCACCTTCACGCCGTGTTCAGGGCGCTCCAGCAGCACTAGCTCTTCGTGAAGCGCTCCAAGTGCGCGTTCACGGCCTAGTCCGTCGCGTACCTCGGCCACGTGGTGTCGGCCACGAGCGTTGCCATGGACCCGACCAAGGTGCAAGCAGTGCGGGATTGGCCGCTCCCACGATCAGCGTGCGCTGTGCACGGCTTTCTAGGACTGGCCGGGTACTACTGGAAGTTCGTCCACCACTACGGAACCATCACCGCGCCGCTCACTGCTCTTCTCAAGAAGGACGGGTTCTCGTGGTCGGAGGACGTGGCTGCTGTGTTCGCCGCACTAAAGGAGGCAGTCACCTCTGCCCCAGTACTCGCCATGCCAGACTTCTCCAAGACGTTCGTCGTTGAGTGTGACGCTTCGTCCCACAGCTTCGGGGCGGTGCTGGTCTAGGACAGCCACCCGGTAGCCTTCTTCAGCCGGCCCGTGGCCCCCCGGCATCATGTTCTCGCCGCCTACGAGCGTGAGCTGATCGGCCTCGTCCAGGTCGTCCGCCACTAGAGGCCCTACCTCTAGGGGCGCAGCTTTATGGTCAAGACCGACCACTACAGCCTCAAGTACTTGCTGGATCAGAGGTTGTCCACCATCCCGCAGCACCAGTGGGTGGGCAGACTCCTCGGCTTCGAATTCACCATAGAGTACAAGCCAGGGCATACCAATGCCGTGGTGGATGCTCTCTCCCGTCGTGACACTCCGGAGGAGGGCGCGGTGTTGGTGCTGTCTGGGCCACGCTTCGACTTCATCGATCGTCTACGCCATGCACATGCCACCGACCCGGCCCTTGCGGCCCTGTAGGCAGACATCAGCAGCGGCGCCAGGACTCAGCCCTAGTCTCTGGCCGACGGGCTGGTCCACTACGGTGGGTGGCTGTACCTTCCGCCGGACTCCCTGCTACTGCAGGAAGCGTTGGTGGCTGTCCATGAAGAGGGGCATGAAGGCGTCTAGCGCACCCTGCATCGACTCCACCGAGACTTCCATTTCCCTCACATGAAACATGTGGTGCAGGATCTCGTCCGTGCATGCGCCGTGTGCCAGCGCAACAAGCCATAACACCTACACCTGACCGGCCTGTTGCTGCCACTCCCTGTGCCGCAGGGTGTTTGGTCGGACATCGCCATGGACTTCATCGAGGCGCTGCCACGCATCCGAGGCAAGTCCGTCATCCTGACAGTGGTGGACTACTTCAGCAAGTATGCCCACTTCATCCCCCTGGCGCACCCGTACTCGGCAGAGACTGTGGCCCAAGCATTCTTCAACGACATCGTCAGGCTACACGCCATTCTGTAGTCTATCGTCTCCGACCGGGACTCGGTGTTCACCTCCAATTTCAGGAGCGAGTTGATGCGCTTGAGCGG
Source organism: Sorghum bicolor (assembly GCF_000003195.3). NCBI lineage: Eukaryota > Viridiplantae > Streptophyta > Magnoliopsida > Poales > Poaceae > Sorghum > Sorghum bicolor. Next base: position 40,955,869 of record NC_012873.2, read on the forward strand.
CACCAAGCTTCAGATGACGATGGCGTTCCATCCTCAGTCCGATGGGCAGTCGGAGTCTGCTAACAAGGTCATCATTACGTACCTCCGTTGCTTGATAGGTGATCGCCCCCGCGACTAGCTGTGTTGGCTCCCCTGGGCGGAGTACATCTTCAACACCACCTTTCAGTCGTCGCTGCGGGAGACGCCGTTCCGCGTTGTGTACGGCCGCGACCCCCCTCCCTGTGGATATACGAGCACAGAGCAACGTGGGTACCGGTAGTGGCTCGGACTCTGGCGGAGCACACGGAGTTCCTCGAGGACGTCCGGCACCAGCTCGAGCAGGCCCAGGCGGCGCAGAAGCGCTACTACGATTGGCTCCACCATCCGGTCGACTACCAGGTGGGTGAGTGGGTGCTGCTTCATCTTCATCAACGCCTGACGGCCTCTATGCCCCAACCTGCAGCCGGCAAGCTAAAGCTGCGGTTTTACGGCCCGTACCGCGTGGTCAAGCTCATCAACAACGTCGTCGTTCGCTTGGCCCTGCCTCCCCAAGCTCGCCTCCATGATGTCTTCCATGTCGGGCTCCTCAAGAAGTTCCATGGTGAGCCTCCGCAAGAACCACCAGCCCGGCCTCCAGTTCGTCATGGCGCCATCATTCTAGAGCCGGAGTGGGCGGTCAAGACTCGCCTTGCACGTGGCGTGCGTCAGGTCCTCATTCACTGGAAGGCAGCATCGCCAGCTTCATCGACCTAGGAGGATTTCGACACGTTTCACGCTGTGTATCCACTCTTTCAGCTCGAGGACGAGCTGCCTCTTAAGGAGGGGAGAGATGTAATGTACGGGCGCGCGTACTCCCGGCGTCGCAGGGCACGCGACGTGCGCCGCGCGGCAGAGCGCGCGGATCGCCGCAGGGGATCGGGCCAAGTGGCTAGGATTAGAAGGAGTAGAAGATTTGATTGGTTGCTTTCCTTTCTTAGTCCTAAAGTTTAGGAGGTTTGGTTGGGCTGGAGGCCTAAACCTCTGTAATCGCACATTGAGAAATTAAGAAAGAATTATCCCATCTAATCTCCCTCTTCCTCTCAAGCCGGCGACAGGGGGCAAAACCCGTCGATGTAGAACAGTGATCTGGGGGCATAACCCGATCGACCACCACGGACAGAGGCTACGACCTCCGTAGCCGCGGTCCTCCTACCCTTGGGCTCAACGCCCTTGACAGTTGAAGGGCAAATTAATTCATATGCGTTGTGCTGCACATATTTTAAATCTAATTGTGAAAGATGGAATGAGTGTAATGGAGAAGGGAATTGATAAAGTGCGTGATAGTGTTGTGTATTGGTCTACCACTCCTAAAAGACATGAGAAGTTTGAGAAAATGGCAGCACAAATGAAAGGCAAATATGATAAAAGAATTGCTCTTGATTGTAAAACTAGATGGAACTCTACTTACACTATGCTTAGCCCTGCACTAGATTACCAAGATGTTTTTGAGCGCCTTGCTTCTCATGCTCCTTGTGTTCCATCTGCAGAAGAATGGAAGTTTGCTAGAGAACTTTGTGATAGGCTGCTGTAACTAAGCTACTATCAGGCACTAGATATGTCACAACCAACCTCTACTTTCCCAAAATATGCAACATTTTATTGACAATTAGGAGGTGTCTAAGAAGTGATATTCCTAAGATAGAAGAAATGTCTATTAAAATGAAAGAGAAATTCAACAAGTATTAGTCAGATGTGCATGGTTTGATGGCTGTTGCTCCTGCCCTAGATCCTAGGTATAAATTGCATTTGTTGAAGGCTTTGTTTCTCAAAATTCATGGGTCGGTTAGTGAAGCTGATGAATCTGTGAACAAAGTGAAAGACTTGATGTGCAATCTGGTCTTGGAATACCAAGATACTGTTGAAGATGTTGCCTAAACAGATAGTGCTCAAACTAGGCCAAGAAACCCTACTCAGATAGAGGATGAAGATTGGATGGATACTTTTGATGATTACATGTCCCAACAACCAGTTGCAACCTCCACTTATGTGCGAACAGAGTTGGATTTGTACTTGGAAGAGCCATTGCTGCCTAGGACACAAAAATTGGATATCATTCAATGGTGGCAAGTTGCAGGGCTCAAGTACCCAACATTACGAAAAATTGCACGTGATGTTCTTGCTATTCTAGTGACAACAGTGGCATCTGAGTCAGCATTTAGCACTAGTGGGAGAATAATCAGTCCATATCATAGTAGACTTGCACCATCAATGGTTGAGGCACTTATGTGTATGCAAGGATGGTCTCAAAACGACATGTTAGGTAAGTGCAATTTCTGCAAGTATGTGGTCTTCATTCTTATAAGTTGTAAAACTAATTTGTGATCCATGTAGGGTCTCATTCATCTTGTGTTGGTGCTTTGATGACTTGTCATGATGAAAAAGACGAAGAAAACATGGTATTGTTGTTGTTTCCTTCTATATTCAAGTTGTGAATTTACAAGGCACAAAATATTCAAGTAATGAATCTACTCTCTCTTTTTTATTTCATAGGATGAAGATGTTTCCACCATAATTGAGTAATGCTGAACTTTGTGTCTTCCTGCTCCTGCCTCAAGTGAAGATGAATGCATCAAGTTGCCTATCTATTTGATCCCAAAATTCTTATTTGAATGTAATATGAGAGCTGCCTTAGTAGTACTCTACTGAACTTAGGTTGCTTTTGCTTCTCAGTAACTCAGTATGAGGACAGTAGACTTCATGTTTTATGTTTCTGGTGGACATGGCTTGGTGTCATGGTACCTTGCTACTTCAGTAGTCAGTACTTCTTGCATTGCATGTTCTGTACTTATGTATTGTCATTGCATGCCATTTGCAAGCACTTCTATTGACATGTGGTCTATTTATCTGCTTGGAAGCTAATATATCATGTATTATATTGCTATGCCTGCTGATTTGTTGTAACATTATCGGGTTTCGGTTAACCCGTCGGGTTTTGGATATCTGTGGGTTCCGGTTTTGGGGATGGATTTTCACCCAAATTGAGATTCGGGTCAGGTTCTGGTTTTACTATTGGGTTTCAGTTTTAGGTCCTCGGAGACTCCACCCAATCTAAACCCAACCCGTTGCCATCCTTACTTGCGGCCTAGGGCTCCTACGACCAGCCATGGCAGCCAAAGCTCGTAGGTGCAAGCCGGATGACAGCCACGGGACAAGCCGGACATAGCCAGAGCAGCAACAGGCCAAAGTTTGTAGAGGCAGGCGCACACGGTGGCGGAGGTGAGTGTGGCCACAGTAATAATAGAGGAAGAGGAAGAACGCAGCGAAGGAAGAAGAAAAATAGACAATTCCGTATCTTATGTAATGAATCACTTGTCTTTTCGAGGACAATTGATGCTATACTAGCTGTAATGTCAACTATGATCTATACGTGGAGCAAAGCACATGTGAGACTGATGTCATTTTTATAGATCATTTGTTTAGTCGTAGCCTACTATGGATTCTCAAGGTCAATCTTATAATATAGTGTAAAATAATGAATTGAATAATTATGAACATGACTTCAAACAATAGAACACTAAATAACTCCAAATAGAGCACCAACCAATATATTACATTTAGAAATATTTTGGTACTCGTTTATATTTTCCTGATTTTAAATGAATTATTTATAAGTTTTTTTCAAAAATAAACTAGCTTTTATTTCTTCAAAAAAAATTACAAAACCATCTTTGAAACCAGATAGATGACCAAATTTATCCGGTATTTGATAATTCGTTAGTTACAGATTTCTGGCTATTGAGTTACATTGCCAAAACAAACTTGGAAAATAGTTGAATGGTCAAAAATAGACTTTCCCATAAACAAATGGGATGCTTGACGGACCAGTTCAACACACTTGGGTGGGATCGTTTCTCAATCCCTCCAAAGTAATAATCAATACTATCTATGTATGTGATGCAGCAACTATGAGACGCATTCAGGAAGGCTTCAGAATACCACGAAGTAATAGTGCCATAAACCCAAAGTCCCAAACACTAATGGTCAATGGATGTACAGAACGTAACCCCTTACATAGCCCAAAGCAAGGCATTCAGCTTTGACCTGAAAATCCCTCTGCAATTCTGGTTAGCTATTAGTTGATTCAACTATTCCACATGCAGCTACCGCTTTGATTTCTGTGGTTTGAAAATGTTGTCCTTATAGTACTTCAGTTCGGCGATGCTTTCTTTAATATCATCCATTGCCCTGTGGGTTTTTTGCTTTCTTGGAGTTTGTTTCCTTTCTGTACAAAGAGTTAAACAGCAAACGAACAAGTTCAGTCTCATCATAAATCCAGTAAGATTATTTTAGATACTAGCAGAAGCTGGAATTCTGCTAGTATTACCCATCACCTCACATTAGAAGCAAAGCTGCAGATTCTGATTTGGTATTAAACCAAAATAGCTACAAATGAAACCACAATGATGCTAAAATATATAAACTGTTGCCACTGCTTGGCATTTCAAGTATTGTATCCATGGCCACCAGATTTAACTTACCTTTGGGGTACCATCGTACGCATAAAGCCATTATACTGCTCACATCAACAATTACATGAGAGAAGACAGCTGCAAGCTGTGGCATGTACTTCTGGGAGAAAAACAGCAAAAAAAAAGTCAGCCACCAAGGGTTGAATTCTCAAATTTGAAATGGAAAATGCTTTCACAAAAGTCGGAAACACCCATCTTATTTATTGAGAAATATAATGCAAATGTGATCCATACCACCCTTCAGTTATGATAAGAAGATTACATGGCACTTTTCAACAAGCTTTCAAAGTCTTAGCGCCTTGACTATCGATATTTTTTAAAATAATGATAATCGGAATATAAATTTATGATTTTTTTTCTCAAAAAAATATTTTATAATATCATAATTTTATCAAATCCTACAAACAACATTCCAACAGAAAGTACAGATCATTTATGACCGAAGTTAGTAATTAGCAATTTTTTGCACATCCTTGGACAGTCATTTAACCACCTCATCTTCTATAACACAGGTCATTTTACATCCCTGTATAGTCTGATTGAGTGAATTTGAGCCATAAGTTGATTAGTGGCAAAAGAAAAACCACCACCATATCAGCAAAATTTCCAAAGTAAAGCATCAGGCAAAGTATCTTTTTTTTTATAAAAAAAAAGAGGAACTGAACTCAGATGTTTTGATAGTCAACTGCAATACTTCCATAGTTCTTGGGGGTACACTAGACTTAAAAAAGTGCTGAATAGAAATAAAAGAAGATTACCGATTATTCATACTAACCTTCAGAAATAGTAAATCCACATAAACAGAATTCCCAGCTAATAATGGAGTGCCTGAATTTATGTGCTTCCTAACAAAGTCTAAAACCTGCCAATGGGCCAATAGAAGATTCTCTGTTAGGTAAACAAAAGTAATACATTGGTTATGACAATTCAAGCAAGAAGAATTTTTAGATCCACTATCTTCAGTGTGATAGATAGTTAGTTACATATAAATGGAGACAAAAAATAATTAAAGTTTCCATGTAATTGTTGCACTAAAATGCAATAAGTTAAAAGAAAGACTTTAGATGGACTTCGTGCACTATACTGATCATGCTACATTGCTATTCTAGAAATAAAATTTGATCATGTTACACTGCTATTCTAGAAATTAGTATTTTCATGTGCATTATCACTATAGTATTTTATCAAAATACAAATTAGCTTTTAATCAATTTTCTTCACTTCAAACTGAAAAGTAAAATATTTTTTATAGAAGTTCAGGGTCAACTTTCCATAAATATCTTACCATGTTTCCATCACTATGTGGCCAGTTCCTGATTCAGAGTTCTAAACATTTAGGTGAGCTCAGAGGCAATTTTAGATGCTACCAAGGAGGGTAGTGCCTAGTCACTAGTCAGTACCTAAAGCTTTTTATTTGAGTAAGCAAGCAATGATTTTGGCACGTAACACTAAGGTTCTCAAAATCACGATTCTAAATTGGATGGGAGGTCTTCATAAGATCGCTATCATAGAGAATCTTAAACATGAATATCAGAGAAATATAGATTCTGCTGACTAGAATTGTAGAATCAAACCCTTTATCCAGATGGTGAAGCTGCTAAGTCTTATGACTGAATCGAGGTTTTGAAAACCATACGTAAGACAACCAAATTCAAGAACTATAGCGATTCAGGTGAACAGAAGATGCTTAGACAGTAAGGTTGTGGATTGAGTTAACCACTGAACATAGTCATTGTAAAATCAAAAATGTGTGACATGTCTGAAACCTTCCAGAATATTCAAATGGCATAGGTTTCAAACAAAGGTGCCAAATTAAACTAGATTACAAGAGTATTGTGGATGGGTTACTTGAGAGAGCAAAGAAGAAAAAAAAAATAGTCCTATGAAATTAGTGGACATGCTTAAAAATATCCATGGCAAGATACTCGAGTGCTGTAACTTCAGTTATGTCTACAAACAAAATTTCCGGGGGGAAATGTTCACCACAAACAGAAAAACATACTTTTGCCTCTGCATCATGTTCAGAAAGTTCACTCTGCAGCACTCTTTCTGTCAAACCTAAATTATAAATCAGGCTCTTGGAATTATGTTCAGACATAAAATAAAACAGAAAATGACAAAAAAAAGAGAGAAAGAGTACTATTTACCACTAGCTGCATGATGAGTTTTGCACCATTCACCCATATTATCTAAACAATCTTTGCTCTGGCCTATAACCAAGTCAGGACCCTGCAAAATAGCAAGGCAATCATGTTAAATAATTCAACTTATAGATGGTGCTGACATGTATGAGACATTGACTTAACTAGCGAACTACAAATAGTGAACACTTTCTTTGCTTAATGATATCATCACTAATGGAGCATTGGCATGGACTCTGTATTAAAGCATTTGAAGTATCATATCCCACAAGGATCATCACCAGTTAACAATGGGATAATGTGGCAATAAACATAATCTAGTTAGCAGTCACCTGGCAATTGAATTTAGCCATATTATATCTCGAAAATGATGATGGAACTAACCAAAATGAAACCTATACCATAATATGTTGTGCAAGCTGGGGTCAAATCCATAAACATATTTCTAGTTGAAATCACTGCTCCCTCAATTTTTAATAAATATACTTGCTCAAAACTGGCAGAGCTTGGGCATGAAATAAGGACTGGCCAACATTATATGAAATGTAATGAGAGGGGGCAGATTAGTATCTTATTATGACTAAAGTGGTCAAATTAACTTTCATTATCGAGTTATGTAATTGCTTTCAGGAGGATTGTCCCGTGATTGAGGGATGGACTTTCTCTCCCATTATATGCATGCCACGACAACATAGTTCTAACAAATAGAGCTAATTAGGGGCAGAGAGAGTAACATGCCATTATCTTTCTATTTGATAGTCAAACAAAAATCTCAGTACCCCAAAGAATGTGATCTGGATGTTTTATAGGAAAAGTTGAAACGATTGGGCAACATCATCACATTGCATAAAAGCTACATAGAACAAACCAACAAAAGTACTTCGTTTCAATGACAACCTCAATTTGTTTTGTAAGTTTACCATCCGTTATGATACAAGCAATCTCCAAAATCCGATCTTTTGTAATATCCAAACCTACAAAGTCAAGGAAGTGCATGATTACATTAAACATTAAAGGCTGGCTGAATACAAAAGATGGCAAAATAACTAATTTTTAGTTGACTATCTGTCCACAAAACAATCTGGGAAAATATAACAAAATAATTACTTTCAAGCTACAACACCTCTTTCCTGCATCAACATATTCACGGAAGTAAGTCATTACGAAATATTTTGCACTTGAAGTAATTTTTCTTGTGTCAGGACAACACAAAAGTTTTCTCAAGAAATGTAAGATTGGATCCCTCATGGTCTGCTATTTGTCCAGTTGTGCAATAGAAATCTATGTTAGGCCATATCCACTATGCAAAAGTACATCATATGAAACTATGAAGGGCATAACAATTTATATGTTCTGAAAAGTATGGGCAAATTCTTCCCATGCTATGCAATACATAAGCAGTTAAAAGTTATTCCAGAACATAAATAATGTCTTCAAAATTCAAACATTATACACATGACTCATGATGTAATTTAAAATTATATTATGAAAACTGAACAAACAAGTAAATGACAATGCACCACCAAAACTGAATTCTCTGATTACTTTCAGATTAAAGAATGTAGATGTTTAGAAAAGACTGACCGGTCATTTCCAAGTCTATCCATACCAAAGGCATTCTGTAATCACCAGATGATGATACAAGTGCTGCCTCCTCATACTTTACTGCAGTTGTGTCATTCTGCTCATTTTTATCTGGAAAGGGAATGAAATTTCCAACCAAATCAATTACTTTTGAGAGAAATTGAAGCTATGGAACAACTACAGTCAGCATGTGGTCATAAACAGTGACACATAATACGTGCAGTCAAAAGTACAAAATGAGGTTCCCCTACCAAAAATATATTAAGGCCTTGTTTAGTTTACCCCAAAAAGCAAAAAGTTTTCAAGATTCCCCGTCACGTCGAATCTTGTGGCACATGCATGAAGCATTAAATATAGACGAAAGCAAAAACTAATTACACAGTTTAGCTGGAAATCGCGAGACGAATCTCTTGATCCTAGTTAGTCTATAATTAGATAATATTTGTCATAAACAAACGAAAGTGCTACAGTATCGAAATCCGAAATCTTTTCAGAACTAAACAAGACCTAACTGTTTCTCTGTTACTACAACAATCTAATTCAAAACTTTAGGTAAAAACAGTTTTGCGAATAATGGTAGCACAAAAAGCTTGGTATCAGCATTCCTCAAATGCAGGGCCCAATTTGCTTTTAGCACTGGGCCCCTAAATTCCTGAGTACAGACTTGCTAGTGGCCAGTCATTTCTGTTTCCAATAAAAAAACAGGCAAAAGACAAGAAGGGCTCAAGAAGCTTGGCAAATTGCTGCATATTACCAAGACATTAGAGTAAACAATCATCATGCCATTGGCAAACATCTGGTTGGTACTAATTTCTCATCAATTTAGTTGTCCCTGTAGACTCATCTAAACCACCAGATACGGTGTAGCCACTTAAACTTGCATGGACATAAATGAACTATAAATGCAATTCCCCCATGGAGAACAAAGAAAGGAGACTTAATATCATGTTATCCACAAGTTCCATTCAAGAGGGAAGGGCTAAAGGAGCACCAACCAGGTTTGCTTGGAGCAGTTTCGTCTGTGCTGGGAGGCGCCTGTGGTACTTCAACTCGGTCATCTTCAGCATCCAGACACAGAGCCGAGAACATGTTTCCAAGCTTATTACTCATCTAAATAATATTGATCTTGAGCTGATACAGTTGGATCCTAAGTTGCACGGATACGGATACGCGTATCGGTATCGGAAGGATACGGATAAGCGGATACGCCGATTCCCAAAAAACCAGATACGCGGATACGTTTAATATTAAAAATAAAATAAAAAAATAAAATTATGGAAGTCTATATTTAAATCTGAAGAAGAGGAGCAGGCTGAGCAGGGCGGCTCCGCGGCTGACCAGAGCAGGGCGGCTCCGCGACTGAGCAGGGGCCGTGCTCGTCGCCGGCGAGCAGGGACAGTGCCAGCGGCCGGCAGGCGTCGGGCAGGCGTCGCGCGGGCGGCCGGGCGTCGTAGCCTCGCGGCTTCAGCCGTCGCGGAAGAGCAGGCGCGCCCGCGCAGGCTCCACAGGTGGCTTCGCGGGTGAGCAGGGGCCGTGCTCGTCGCCGGCGAGCAGGAACGGCGCCAGCGGCCGGCGGGCGTCGGGCGGGCGTCGAGCAGCGTCGCGGCTGCGCTTCACCGGTCGGGCGACTGCGGAATCGCGAATCGAGGTCGGGGCGTCGCGCGTCTGTGCGTTAGGGCGACTTCGTAATGGGCTGGGCCGTATCCGAATTGGCTGATACGTGTGTCCGGTGCCTGATAGGTATCAGCCAACCGTATCCTATTATGTAAAAAAAACCGATACTCCTCCAGTACGTACTAGCCATGTATCCGCGGCGTATCCGTATCGGATACGTATCCGATACGGGATACGCGCCTACCCTAAAGTATCCGTGCAACTTAGGTTGGATCCTGCAATCCAGGGACGGAGCCCGTAAAGGACATGGGTGTACACAAGTACAGCCGATAATTTTTTGCAAAGCAATCGAAGTTATTAGTAGGCATAATACATGCATATACACTTTAATTAGATTCGATGCGAATACGAATATGAATAGTATTTAGGGTTTGGGCCCACGGTTTCGCACAGCAGGAAGTTAAGGCCAAGGCGCTTTGGCGCACGGCCTCGCACAGCAGGAAGGGAAGGGTATACCTGGTGGTGCTCGCCGCCGGCGAAGGTGGCAAAGTAGGTGGGCGGCCGCAACGGCCGGCCCAGTCGTCGATGGGTGGGGGGTTGCGCGCCGCCGCGCACGCTTGGGGAGTTGGGGTGTGTCACCGCAGAAGACCCACGGCGACTACTCCTGAGTCCTGACGAACCTGACCAAGGTGAAGCTGTTCCTGAACCTGAGACGACACCGAGACACCTGAGCATGTGACAGTCAGGCGCAGGCGCAGAGGGCTTTCGAGGCACCGAATGGGCCGGAGTGGGCCAGGGACCCTGCGTGTGTGGTCCAGTAACGGAAGGCAGCAGCCCAAACAGCTCGTAAACCCTAAACCCTAGAGAAGGGGAGGAGGACAAGTCGAACTTGTCTCTCGGAAGAAAAAAGTCTATATAACATCCAAATTATTTAGGATGGAATACTTTATCTTTTAAATTATAAAATCGGATATTCTACCCTCTAAACTTTCAAAGCCGGTCAAATAACCCCTAGAGTGGTTTTAAAGGGTGATTTTGTCTTTTTCTTTCTTATTTATTCCCGCTGATTTTTTGAAAAATTATAATAAATCACAGAAAAATCATAAAATGAAAAATTCAATTCTGTTACTCCTAATGAGTAGATCTACATGAATATATAATGTGGTATACTTTAGCACAAAGTTTTTGTTGTAGCTTTAAATCTATGTTTTTCTATAATTAATAAGAATAATTCATATATGTAGTTCCTATGGTTCAATTGTGGTAAATTTTTTATGCTCGGCTCATTATTGTATACTTGAACTATGGAAAAGTTTCGTAGACATTGGATCACATATAACTTAGTTGTAGATTTATTTAGCTTTATTCTTGTTAAATCTATGCTTTATCTATAACTAAGTTATACATGATTCAATAAGTTTGAAATTTTTATCATAGTTCAAGCATACAATAATGAACCCACCATAAACATTTTTTACCACAGTTGGAGCATAGAAACTACATATATGAATTATTTGAATTAATTACAGAAAAACATAGATTTAAAGTTATAGCAAAAACTTTTTACTAAAGTATATCATATTATATATTCACTATGTAGATCTAGTCATCAGGAGTCCAACAAAATTAAATTTTTTTATTTTACAATTTTTTGTGATTTATTACGATTTTTCAAAGATTCGGCAAAAATAAATAAAAACAAAAACAAAACCACTCTAGGGGATTATTTGACTGGTTTTAAAAGTTTAAGGTGTAGAATATCCGATTTTATAGTTTACGAGATGAAGTATTCTATCCTAAATAGTTTAGGGAGTTATGTAGACTTTTTCCTCTCTCTAAATATCGGCAATGCCAGCGGTGAGTGCGGCAAGTAGCCGAACCTCGGGACCTTGATCCACATACTCTTATCAGTATAGTGGATATATCGTCTAACAGGGTGATGGTCTCTCGGAAGAAGAGTATGAGTGCAGGGCACGTACAATGCAGCCTTTAGCGCCGTCTGTATGCGATGTATTTTGCAAAAACGTCTCTCGCAGGCTCAGCGACGGTTGCAGCTCGTGCTCCCATGCTCACGCAACGGCAGAGGCAGCGTTGTACGGGCATCGTCTCTAGGGGACGCACGCTCGAGATCGATTTCTCCTTATCTCTAGTAGCTTCGTGCAACCACTGCTCTCTTGGATCAATTCAAGTGGCAGCACGACAGAATGGAGAACGCAGGCAAGGGAGGAGAATCCGTGCTGGAATTATGGCGTGTTTGTTTGCCTGGGCCTTTCCAGCCAGGCTGGTGCCTCCCAGCCAGGTCTGATTTGGCTAGGCCCAGGTGGTGCAGTACATCTTGTTTGGTTGCACTTTCTAGTTGGGCCTGTCTGGCCTTTGTCTGCACCTAGTGTCAGTGCAGCAAACTACCTCCCAACCGCCTGGTTGGGATGGTGTTTGTTTGCCTGCATACTAGCTGCAGCAAACTACCTCCCACCAGAATGCAAACTACCCTAAGAAGAAAATGATAGCAAATGAGAACTTTTTTGAACATTGCATTAACATAACCACAAGATCTCTGAGTACCACAACAATAAGTCAAGTTACAGGAACTTAAAGAATCATTACAAGTGCTAATTACTTGTTACATGCGACAATTTTCAAACTAACAGGGATTCATCGCTCCGAGCTTTTTGTAAATGACCACAACAAAACCACTTACTAGCAATCATACCAATATTCCCAACAAACCTAAGGCACCTATTTCTCCATAGTTGCACTACATTATCACTTATAGAAATACAAGTACAGGTTTGAGATGAAGAAATTGAGTTGATAGTTGAGTTGAGTGCCTCAAGTGCTTACTCATATGAACTGTACTTCTTGTGCACATTGCCCTTAAAGTTTAGCACTTGCTCACTGCACTCTGCCCAGCTGGAGTAAATACCAGGAACTTTGCCTTTGAAAACAACATACCATCCACTCATTGTGCTGCACATTGCAAGGGAAAATGCCTCAGTCTAAGATTAACCAAGTGGATGTCATGTCTTTGTTCAATAAGTGTGTCCACTCCAGTTCCAAACTGGTGTTGACAAACTCAAGAAACAAAGATTTGACAAACACTTGTGAAAGAAAATGACATCACGGGCATGGTTAAATATTTTTGGGGCCTCAGACGTGTATATAATTGTTGTAAAACATTAACATATTAAGCAACCACCAAATAGTAATAATGTCATTACAGAACATGAATAAAAAACCACCTCCTCATTCATAAAAGAACCACTAGCCCAAAAGAAGTGTGCTAGCCTGTCAGTACTACACAGCTATAACACAATTAGCAAAAGCCACCAAAAAAATCAGTGATGAAGAGTGGTGGAGGCTGGAGGACCTTCTACTACCTCAACTGCTTCCCTCCTAGTGTAGCACTGGACCTAGTGCATCTACACATAGTAGTGCTTTGCAAGGAAGGTCCTAAGCCAAAGTACCCTATGACTATCCACCATGTTCACATAAGCAGTGGCATGTGCCTTGTTGTCGAGGAGGTGGGAGAAGGCAACAATCAGGGCTTCTTTAGAGAACCCTGGAGTGTCCATGACAGCATGGTAGAGGTCACCATCAATGAAAGCAGGACCAGTCTCTCATAAGGCATTTGCTACATTGTTCACCGCATCAGTCATGTTTGTCATGACCAGCACCTCCTCAGTGAAACATGGCCCTAAATGAAACATGGCCTCTTCCTCTTCCTGCCACCATCAGAAGTCAAAAGCTCAGTTGATGAGACCATACCAGGGCAATCAACATTCAAGCATCCACTTAAGGTGAAAGCTAAACATAATTCCAAATCATTTAGGTTTCCACATTCAAGGCTACTACTTGGTTTATATGATTATAGATTCAAACACCTTGCTATGATGGAACAAGAAGATTGCGATGTTATCACAACATTACAAACCGATGTCCTAGCACAACTCTTTGGATCACAAGAGTTAGAGTCGAGGACGACTCCTTTTCAAGAAGGGGAGGATGATATGACCACGCTAGTAAGCAAGATGTCACAAGCTCTAAGTCAAACTACAACCACTCAAGTTTTACCTACACCGACACCAGCCCAAGTCATCGATGGACCGGTTACACGTAGTCGTGCAAAGAAACTACAACAAGAGGTCCACGCGCTACTTTGTGAGATTCATTTTAACATTAATGAGAATTATATACTACCTAAGTGTTCTACCTTGATTGTACTCAGGTATATAGAAGAAGAGAAGGATGAATCGGACCCTAAAGAACGAACCAGTGCAAGTCCTAGAAGACACGTCAAAAACGGACCAGTGGAAGTAAAAAACAGACCAGTGGAAGTCAAAAACGGACCAGTGCAAAGAAATCTTCATAACTTTTTAATCAAAAAAGCTATGAAGGCTCATGAGGACTTGTTGGAAAGCTTGTCGAGTCTACTTTCCAATGAATCTAGTGGAGACTAGTTTTGATACTCCATATTGCCTGCAGACCAGAATTAGTACAGACTGCTCAGAAGGTCAACAGTCTGCCGTGACAGAATGTTGGTACAACTTGCCGTGCAAAACTGTACCAATCTACAACGTTTCGAGGTACATGGCATACATTGCTGGAAAGATCTTCGAGTCTAGTTTCACACCCAAGAAACGGTTCGTCATTTGGACTTCTAATAAAGAGTTATGGTCAGTTTATTGGAAACTGCTCTGAAGGCCAACAGTCACGCGAAGCCAGTTCGGGAATCTATTCCGAGGGGTCCTTTCACATTGCCTTCACCCAGAAACTCTATTTCGTTTTTATACCTGTCTAGGAGGGTTGTTCCTAGTATAAATATCCCCTACCTCTAAGATATTAGCAACCTTTTGATCATTTGATAAACTACATGATATTGCAGCCGCGCTGCTGAGTGCCTTACTCCACCTTTGTTCTTCCTTGTTCTTCTTGGACTTGTGAAGTGAATCCTCTGGGTTCCCCTACTTCGTGCTCTACGGCTTCCGTTCGGCTGCGCCGTATTGTGTGGATTAGTTCCGGATTGTGGTTCTGTGATCGTTTGGAGATCGAGTCGAAGTCTTCGTGGTTTCGGTGCCTCTCTCCCCGTCGCTTGGTCGCATCCAACCTTTGTCAGGTATAAAGCTAGTTACCCGCTGTTCACAGCAAGTTATCCTTGTTCTTTTGATCTACTGTCGTGAAGATCGGGCCACCCTCGTGCCGTTTTTATATCAGTAACCTATCAACTGGTATCAAAGCTTCCGTTGTCACAGTAAGTCTCACAATCATCCACATATCTATCTTTAGTTTATCTATCGTTTGCTACTGTTTTGTTCATCACCTATAGTCCACTAAAAAAGCCACAAAAAAAATCCTAGAGCCCTTTGACGGTACTGTTATCTTGTGTTTTGTGTTCATCAAGTTGCTAGTCACCCTCTTTACATATATTGTGTTGTGTTTCATTTGTTATCCCCACCCCTGTTAGTAAAAAAAAGTGTTAAAAAAAATCAGAGAAAAGAAAAGAGAAAGAACAGAAAAAGTAGAAGAAGAGGAAAGGGGTTGTATTGCGGTTTGCTCACTGAAAAATTCAGTTTACATATTCAGATTCTTGGTGATCTATATACCAGCAACGTTATATCTTTTGAGCACATCAATCCACTTGATTTTCAGTACCATAGCCTCCCTTGTTTAGCCACCTATAGCTCCACCTAAAACTGAAACCAGGACATTCGACTCGTAATCCTTGCGACCTCAGAATCACTCTTATCGAGCCGCTACACTAGCACAATTCACTGTCCTTGAGAACAGGCAAGAGCATTGGTAAGTAAGAGGTGAGGTTGTGTGATTCCACAAATTTACCCATTCCACTATATCTTGCATAAGTGCTAACATGCCAGGATCCAATTCGAGCGTTCGTGGTGGTCAATATGGAGAAAAAGAAACATCAGTTTCGTGGGCTGAGTTACGCCAACTACAAAACTCACTAGTGGAGGCCATGGAGAAGATGTTTGATGAACGTCTTCCTATGGTGCGCGGTCGGGCTAAACAACATAGCTCAGCCAACTCTCGCCGTGGTCTCTTTGGCCACAGTGGACAACATGGAGGAGGTGCTTATGGGCATAGAATTTGCCCCTGTGTGCTCATTGATGATGAAGATTACTGCATGTCCCCCAAAAGAAAAATTCAGCAAGAGTGCCACCAACCAAAATTGAGTGAGAGAAATCAAAAGGAAAAGATGAGACATTCCACCATATGTGAGAAAGAGTGGCACCAACCAAAATTCAGTGAGAGAGTTCAAAATAAGAAGATGAGAGATTCCACAATATTTGAGGAGAGCCACAAAACTCTATGTGAGAGTGATCCACAAAAATTGAGAGAAAAAAGAGATGAATCATGTGAGGAATTATTTACATCTAACATCATAATACCTTCTATTCTTGTTCCTTTTGCGATGCAGGTTCATGAAGAAAATGATGTTGTGAATTATGATCAGCCCCCAATCTTTGACGAGGAAGAACAAGTGATTGTCAATGACAACGATACACATGCATATGTGGCTTCACAAAATGTTGAAGTCATTGTGCATCAAAACCTATGTGAGAATGAGAGCCACATTGCCAAAATGAGAGAGAGTGAAAACAAAGGAGAGCTGAGTGATTCCACCCACTATAAGGTTGAGAGTGTCAACAATGAGAGTGTGAGGGATACACCAGAGAAAAATAGATATTTAGAATGCAGGCCAAGTGAGGATATCTTTGAAACTAACACTCTCATCTCTACTTCTAGTTTTGTCTTTCCAAATGTGCAGGTTGGTGATGAGACTAGAGAAGAGATGGATGCTAAAGACAACACCATACATGTTGAGAGAAATCAGAAGGTAGCCATTCAACTAAACCCATTGTGTGTTGCCCAAAACCTGAACCATGACATGGATAACGGTAAGATTTCAGAGGTGCAATCATTGGTACTTGCACCATTAAAAAGTCTAAAAGTTATTGAAAATAAATCAGATTTGAGTTTGCAAAATAAAATGGCATGTAATTATGATAATACACATGGTTTAAATGGGATTAACCATACACGAAATATTTGCACTGATTTGATTATTTCACATGTTCACCCGTGTGCTAAAATTTTGCAAGTTGATAACCAAAGTTCAATCATACATGATCTTTTCTATGGTTTGATATGGTTCATATACGTGATGATTTGCATTCATATGTGTGACACGATGCATTATGTTTCAATGCTCATACATCTTAGAGATGGCTGCACATTTCTCAACCCTTTAGTTAATTCATCAAAACCATCTAAGATCAACAATGAAGGTAAAAATTCAGATATTCAAACCTTAGTACATGTAGAATCATTGGATTTAAAATATATGAAAAATAAATCAAATCTGATTGTTCAACGCATACTAAGTACTTGTGATATCACTGTTTCAGCAATAAAACATAACCAAAACATTTGTGCTGATTTGACTGGAACTCATGTTGATACAAGTGCTGAATTTCTTTTTGATGAGAGTCTTTGTGCTTTGAATGATCCTTGCAACACTTCATATAACAACAAACAATACCTCATCCAGTCGATTATTTGTGCTGATTTGTTTACAAGGATATTTCCTCTTGAATGTTTGTGTTATACTATGCTTAACATGCCTATCAATATTGAACAAATGCTTGAGAAAATTTCTAACATAACATCTTTGAGTTCAATGAATACTACTCATAGCTTCCAGTTTACATTTGTCTTGATTGGAGAACATGTTGTAGATACCTTCCAGGTTCATGCAATTTGTGTAACATATAACAAGCTTGCTGATTTAGACTCAAAAATGTTGAGAGATAAACAAAGTGAGAAATCTTTTAAGATGCAACAAATGCTTGGTGCTTATGGTTTCGATCAATTCATGTTGTCAGCATGTTCGTACCATCCACTTAAAGATAGAAATTTTGTGCAAAGCAAAGCCTATACATCGAAAAGTTGTTCATCCACACCTTGGAGCATTGAGTTTAAAAATTATACTTCTAAACCCTTGAATAAATTTTGCTGCCACAATAATTTTTGGAATAACATTAGTTCTCAACATCCATTTGATGAAAAGTTTGATCTTCTAAAGATAAAACATGATAACATGAATCAAATGATTGGATTGGAAGAAATTTTTGTGCTTCCATACTCTAAACTGTTTGCAGGTTCACCAAAGTTGAGAGAATGTTTTATACATGGAAAAGGAAATAATGCAAAAATAATTCAAAATGAAACAAATGAACAGAACAAAAGGAATGATTATTGGAATTATCAAGTACGTCCACCCTCTATTTTGTCTAAGCTGTTTTCAGGTAAACAAAAGTCGTGGACGACTTTTCTTGAAGAGAGGGAGGATGATGAGACCATACCAGGGCAATCAACATTCAAGCATCCACTTAAGGTGAAAGCTAAACATAATTCCAAATCATTTAGGTTTCCACATTCAAGGCTACTACTTGGTTTATATGATTATAGATTCAAACACCTTGCTATGATGGAACAAGAAGATTGCGATGTTATCACAACATTACAAACCGATGTCCTAGCACAACTCTTTGGATCACAAGAGTTAGAGTCGAGGACGACTCCTTTTCAAGAAGGGGAGGATGATATGACCACGCTAGTAAGCAAGATGTCACAAGCTCTAAGTCAAACTACAACCACTCAAGTTTTACCTACACCGACACCAGCCCAAGTCATCGATGGACCGGTTAGACGTAGTCGTGGAAAGAAGCTACAACAAGAGGTCCACGCGCTACTTTGTGAGATTCATTTTAACATTAATGAGAATTATATACTACCTAAGTGTTCTACCTTGATTGTACTCAGGTATATAGAAGAAGAGAAGGATGAATCGGACCCTAAAGAACGAACCAGTGCAAGTCCTAGAAGACACGTCAAAAACGGACCAGTGGAAGTAAAAAACAGACCAGTGGAAGTCAAAAACGGACCAGTGCAAAGAAATCTTCATAACTTTTTAATCAAAAAAGCTATGAAGGCCCATGTGGACTTGTTGGAAAGCTTGTCGAGTCTACTTTCCAATGAATCTAGTGGAGACTAGTTTTGATACTCCATATTGCCTGCAGACCAGAATTAGTACAGACTGCTCAGAAGGTCAACAGTCTGCCGTGACAGAATGTTGGTACAACTTGCCGTGCAAAACTGTACCAATCTACAACGTTTCGAGGTACATGGCATACATTGCTGGAAAGATCTTCGAGTCTAGTTTCACACCCAAGAAACGGTTCGTCATTTGGACTTCCTAATAAAGAGTTATGGTCAGTTTATTGGAAACTGCTCTGAAGGCCAACAGTCACGCGAAGCCAGTTCGGGAATCTATTCCGAGGGGTCCTTTCACATTGCCTTCACCCAGAAACTCTATTTCGTTTTCATACCTATTTAGGAGGGTTGTTCCTAGTATAAATATCCCCTACCTCTAAGATATTAGCAACCTTTTGATCATTTGATAAACTACATGATATTGCAGCCGCGCTGCTGAGTGCCTTACTCCACCTTTGTTCTTCCTTGTTCTTCTTGGACTTGTGAAGTGAATCCTCTGGGTTCCCCTACTTCGTGCTCTACGGCTTCCGTTTGGCTGCGCCGTATTGTGTGGATTAGTTTCGGATTGTGGTTCTGTGATCGTTTGGAGATCGAGTCGAAGTCTTCGTGGTTTCGGTGCCTCTCTCCCCGTCGCTTGGTCGCATCCAACCTTTGTCAGGTATAAAGCTAGTTACCCGCTGTTCGCAGCAAGTTATCCTTGTTCTTTTGATCTACTGTCGTGAAGATCGGGCCACCCTCGTGCCGTTTTTATATCGGTAACCTATCATCAGTCTTGCTACTCTCCCCCTGATCAGTCTTGCCCAAAGGGATGGACTTACCATTACAACCCTTTACTGTGCCTAGGAGGCTATCAGACTAGTAATGGTTGACACCTAGGGCTTCATTGGATCCTACAACAAATCTACCAGTGGCCATTCCAGTGGCAAAGATGGTCTGCATCTCATCATAGAATCTGATAGGGGTGTTGAGGAACTCAGCATCTTTTGGGTGGTCCTGAAAATTTGTTTCCTAGGCTGTTAGATTAGGCAGTGCATAATAGAAAGTAAGAGAAGGCAAATACTTCTAGAATACCTTGATGTGGCCTAGGTAATGCTTAGGGTCCAACATGATTGCCTTCACCTCATCATAAAAAAGGGCACCACTAAGGTCTCTAAGCTTAGAGATCCTACCCCACCTCTGCCTCCACTTCCTTAAGTGGTTGTACACTTGGGTTGGAGTGACCTCCTCCCCAGTGTACTCCATAAGGAGCTTAGCCACCTGGTTTACATCCTTCTCCTTAAACCCCTTATCATCCCTAGCACCACTCTCTATTAGGTTACATAGCCTCCTCAGCACAAATCTAGAGGTGTTATTTGTCCACCTCATAGCAGGCCTAGATGGTGGAACAACCACCTCAGCAGATGCAGAAGGAGCAACAGGAGGAACAGGAGGTAGAGCAGGCCCAGCAGCTACACCAGCAGTGGGGGCTACAACATTTGCAACAGGGGGGCAAATGCAGAGCCCGCTGGAAGCATTGTAGCAGCGGTTACAAACCCTTGAGCACCATTCCTAGCCATCTAAGGTGCACTTAGAGTCAACATGTCAAGATAACTTCAAAGATTGGTGAACACATGTTAGGTTAACACAAGAGCATAAGGCCTCAGCATCTAATTCAAGAAGATGACTACAACTACAAATCATTGGTGGCTAGTATAGAAAAAAAGGCCTCAGCAATTCAAAAGATTATAGGACCTCAAATTTCAAATCATTGGTGGCTGGTGTACAAACATAAATGCCTCAGCTTTAGAATGCAATTCTATGACATTCCAGTTCATATCATTGGTGGCCAAACAGCACAAAAAGAAGAAGTGACTAGGAAAATTATTGTAAAAATTAGCAGGTCATGTTTGACCATGCAACACAGGCACAAACAACAGTACCAGCAGTGGTTAATGGTAACTGTGCATGACTGAGTTTCATGGCCAAATAGGAAACAAAAAACACCTGCATGACCACACCTAGGCCCAAACCCCTCATCTAGGATAAGTATGCAAGAAACTTCTAGGCCACCTCAATATTATGAAATGTGCATCGTGGGCCATCCTAATAAACAGGCAAACAAACTCAGACCTCAAACAAACCCTAAACAGTGCATAAGAGTACGCAACCACCTCATTCATCTGTCATATGCATCATAGGCCATCCAAATAAATAGGCAAACAAACTCAGACCTCAAACAAACCCTAAACAGTTCATTAGACTATGCAGCCACCTCATAAATAACTTATATGCATCATAGGACACCAAAGTACCATAGATATGGTATAACAAAACTCGCACAAAAAGCCATTAGATAAGCCCAATGCTCAGTCCATGGTATGTACTAAAGGCAAACTTACATTAATCATAATCATGCCAGAATACCAGACATCATGGATTGGACCGTAGATCTACCGCTAAGAGCACGCGGACCACCGAAATTGGGTCCCATGAAAAAACTTTCCAGATCTATCGCTATGAGCACGAGTACTGCAAAAAATGGGTACCGTGTAAGCACAAATACATCGCTATGAGCACGCGGACCACCGAAATCGAGTCCTGTGTAACAAACAAAAGAGATTTCACCTTGCTATTCGGTCGGAGAAGAGAAATAAGAAGCCAACTTCGGAAGGAAGAGGTTCGGATCCACCAAATCGTACACCGGAGAGGAGGAAGAAGCACCACGAACTCGCTGCACCAACGCCGCTTCCGGAGGAAGAAGAGGGCGGAGAGCAGCAGCACCCGAACGCCGGTGCAATGGACGACGAACGACCGCCGCTTCCGAGGCGAAGAAGGTACAGGAGCCCGCCGCCACCCCGCACCACCAGGCGAGGGAGAGAGCACACTGAGGTCATTAGAAGAGAGGATGAGGGAGTGAGAAACAGAGGCGAACGAATGAAACCCTAGCGCTTCCAGCGGCGTCG
This sequence comes from Sorghum bicolor, assembly GCF_000003195.3. NCBI lineage: Eukaryota > Viridiplantae > Streptophyta > Magnoliopsida > Poales > Poaceae > Sorghum > Sorghum bicolor. The sequence goes on from NC_012873.2 coordinate 40,977,709, forward strand.
AGAGGGCTTTTATTTGGAGGCGGAGAAGAAAACCCTAGCGGGAGATTTTTTTGCCCCATCGCGCGGGAGAAGGAAGCCAGCAGCCCGCCGACGCCCAAATGAGGACCGCAGTGCCTGCGCTCGGCCGGCCTCGCGAGAAATGGCCGAAGTGGCCTTCCCTCCCGGGCTTGGCTGGCGGGTGCTTTAATCACCGTGCCGGCCAGGCCCAAACCACCTACAGTCAAACAAACAACTACACCTGCATCTCCACAACCCGGCCCAACCCCTCAACCAGGCAAACAAACATGCCCTATGTGTATAGCTTCGTCCAGCCGCTGCAGGCCACCATGTACCTATGTTTCTGAAGTCTGAACAGTAACGAGGAAGGAAGCAGGCACGTGCAGCAACTAGAAAAGGAAGCACATCCTAGCAGTTTAGTTCAGCATAAGGGTTTAATCTTTGGGTGTGATATGTAGATTTGGTGCTTGCGTGGGTTGACCTTGAATTTATAGAATTTTTGATGGAGCTAAGAAAATGCTTGGTTCTATAACTTTCATCCGATTTCATGCTGAAAAGAGATAAAAATGTCATGCCGAGCTAAGATGAATCTCAGGCCTTGTTTAGTTCCCAAAAATTTTCAAGATTTCCCATCACATCGAATCTTGTGGCACATGCATGTTGCATTAAATATACATCAAAACAAAAATCAATTGCACAGTTCATCTGTAAATCGCGAGACGAATCTTTTAAAGTTAGTTACTCTATGATTGGACAATGTTTGTCAAATAAAAACGAAAATGCTACAGTGTCAAAACCCAAAAAATTTTGCGAACTGAACAAGGCCTCAATTATCTATTTTTTTTATCTGATTTCATACCAAACAGAGCTAAAAATGTCATTTCCATCTCTATGTGGATTAGGCAAAACATTGTTGCAATATATATAATATTATCTTTTGTATTGATGGTTATAAAAAAATATTGTAACCATGTTCATCTTATCTATGATGTGTTTTCTCTCAAATAGCAATACAATGATATACAAAATAGTATTTATAATTGATCATAGCTATATAAAAAGCATTAAACAACTTGCAGATAGCCAAATAGATAGTCCATTGTATGAGCTGTCTATTAGCTCTCTATGTTCATATTCCAAGAACTTGCAGATAGTCCGCCGTCTGTGAGTTGTACAATGCCCTTACAAGTGAGAAATTTTGATATTTCACATTGAAATACTGCACCTCTCAACTTGTAATAATATAAAAGACCCAGTGAAGATGCTCTTAGTCCTAGAGGCGTCTGATAGATCTTCTTTTCTTATTTTGACGATAATATCATCATCTTAGCCAGCATTTGAAGATTTTGTTTCCTAGCTAATCTTAAAAAAAGTAGTCCATACAAGTCAGAGACCCTCTGCCATTTGGATGAAACATTAGGTGACCATGGGGTGGTAAGCTAGTTTTTTCTTTTTTATCCTTGGTGCCATCCAAATTGGAGGGTATCCGAGAAAAAATTGAATAAGCTTAGCATCTTGCACCTGGCTGTTAAATCAATCGGAGTGTTCATTCTATGTAACGAGAAATCATCCTTTGGGTAATTCAGATCAGTGAAATTCATATCTTTCTTCCTTTGTTCTTGACCATGACTAAATTGGCATCCAGTCGAAGTATGGGTCTGATGACCTTCATGTGCAAAAGGAATTACACTTCCGACTTTACTGCTTGGGCTCTTTCTTCTAAAATGTTTCTCAAACGCTACTTTCTAGGTTTCGTGTTTGGTTTCATATTGATCTCGTGTCGTATAATGTCTCTACTAACCCCATAAAGATCTCTTTTGTCGATCAAGTAAAAACATATCCTTGTTTGCTGCTAAGAAATACATCAGTTTACTCTTTGTTTCATGAGCTATCTTGGCTTGGGAAAATATTGAGTGCAAACCATCTTCTTGGTGCAATCATGAAAACACTTCTAAAAACCATACTTAAAAGTTTCCAAAAATTATGAAATGATGCGCATTCATAGTTCATCCATAGATATACGTTGTCCCAAAAGTTGGAAAACAAAATCAATCTAGAAAATTTCAAATGAAAATGACAAATTTAATGTGCATTTGCACCAAAAAGACAAATTCCCAGAAATTTTGTTATCTAGTGCACTTGCACCTGAAATTTGTTATTTTTGTGTGAATTTTTACACAATAAGTTTGTCTCCCAACTTTTATGACAACGTACATCTATGGATAAACTATGGATGTGCATTGGTTCATAATTTTTGAAAACGTCTAAGTATGATTTTTTAAGACTTTTCATGATTACACCGAAAAAGTGGTTTGCACCAATATTTTCCCACTTGGCTGTGAGGGTTACACGGCGATCTGGTATCATTCTGTGTAGCGTGCATTGCATCTACTCTTGTGATTCTGCTCTTTACTTGCATACCTCTTCCTTGCGTTTGATTGATACGGCTATAATCACGAATGGGTTTACTACCTTCTATCTTTTTTGGGTTTTTAGCTGATTGCTAAATATTGTAATGAATCCGTAAAGGGAGGGGATTTTCATCCATAGAATCTTTGATTGATTTTAGCGTCAAATTAGTTTGTGAACCCTCTATCAAATTAAACATATTAAACGCATGTTGAACCCACGCCTCTCCCCTTGGCTACGTCACCCAAAATTCCCACAGCGAGCCACGTCTCCCTGAGTAGATTCGCTTGGCCAATATTCGGCCACATCGCTCAGAATTCCTTTCCCGTGGAGACGATTGAGCCACGTCGCTCCCAAATTGTATCCAATAAATTAGTGCCCCCTCCCCTCTCGCAAAAAATCTCTCCCACGCTCGACCTCTCCCTCCTCTCAGACCATGCTGCCGCCGCCGCCGCTCGCGCCGTCATCGTTGCCCCAACCCACGCCTCCCGTTCCCCTTCCTCTCCCTCTCTACTTCTCCCTTGATGTGGTGGCACAACAGCAAGCCCTGGTGGTGGCTGCCCCCAGGCCGCACGGCCGCATGACGCGGCGCCGGTGGGCAACGCCGGTGGCCGTGATTGTCGCCCGCCCCCCGCTCCGCCTGCACAGCCTCCTGCAAGCCGTACACGTGGCTCTTGCTCGATCCGTCTGCTCGCTGGTTTGCTCCCTCTCTCTCTTTCTCTCTCTCTCTCTTACTGCACTAAGTCTGCAGTCGCATTGCTTTGCGATTTGGATGAAATCCAATAGGCCAAGATCAATTTGAGTCTAGATCTATTGTTCTTGCCCTTTTTGGTTACAAATCTACTACTTTACTGCATTTTTTATGCATCACCCGTGCTGATAAAAAAATTATATAGTTCATATGTCTTCGTGCTGATAAAAAACTTCCTATTGAGAATCTGATGTTGTTTAGATTAGTGATAATTAGGTTAAGGAACCTACTCTATTATTTCACCTATACACACTTGGATGATTCCACTTTACTGTGATCGATGGTTGTATATTGAGTTCATGGAACTAGTGCCTTCCAAAATGTCTTCCTGAAGAATATCTTGATGTTGTATGGTTTGTAGATGCAATCCTGTGTGCTTGATACAGTTGCATTTACTGAATGTATGTCTGCTTATGAGCCACTATTACTACTTTTTTGGTCACTGTGAGCAAGGGTCATTAGTTGCAGTTTGTTGGGTTCCCAACCTATTGTTGCCATCTCTTTTGTGCATATTCAACGGCAGCACCTTGCTGACGTAAGTTGTCTTCATCTTCTATATGATCGTTTACTTAAAATGCAAACCTACACAGCCAAACCATGGCACCAATCAGAATCTAAGAATTCAATTTCTCAAGCAAATCATAGTTTACAAGTTATCATTTCTCTCTTTTTTTTTGCTTTTCTCAGATAAAAGAGGTGGACTTCAGGTTCAAGGAACAAGAACATGAACCATCAGTTGTGGAATTAAATTTCAGCTATACAAACATGTTATAGATCGGTTTTTGTCAATATTACTATTATTTGTTTCGTCAGATCAGGCTGAAGGAGCAAGAACTAAAGGCAACTCTTGAATCATGTGCTATCTTCAAATATATTATATAATCGAATTTGTAACCAACTTCCTGCCTTTTATTTTCAAAACAAAAAAATTATGATTTCCCAACAGTCCTGCATTTATTTTATATATTTTTTCCCTTTCTTAGACCATGTTTTTTTAACTTTACTTACGTTAAGGAGCTGAGGCTAAAGTTGAAGGAACGAGAACACCAACACTTAGTTGTGGAACTAAAGGTATACTCTCTATAAATGTTGTGCTATCTACCTTTTATTCAACTAAAATGTTGTGCTAACTGGCTTCAATTCAAGTACATGTTCCCATATAAAGTACTTTTGAATACATACAATGAAAATTCACACTTCCTATTACTGTTTTTGATTAATTGATTGATTTATCCCTTTGTTTAGTTCTTTGGGGACTACAACAAACTCAGGTTCTACCCTCTTAAAACCAGGATGATAATGATGTCTTTGCCCACGGTGCAGTAAAAATTCCTCAAAAAAAGGTGATAGCTTCTCTCCATTTATTGTGATCCCCGTGATTTACATAATTCTTTTTGGGTTGTTTGATCTGAATGCCTCCTCATTTTGTGCTTGCTGCCATTGGAATACTGTTTTCCATCTGATTGTTCTAAATGTGGCTATCTAATGTTGCTTTTTTCCTCCTGCCTATGTAGGTTATTACGGCTACACTGAAGGGCTTATTTCTCTTTTTCTAAAGTGTGACATATCTGGTATGTTGTATAAATACCACCTCATTCTTTTCTATTAGCTACCTGACTTTTTATCATATTTTGCATAGTTAAGATGGTGACCAGAATAGTAAAAAAACCAGTGCAGGACCAAAAAAATGGTCTTCAGATTGTTTGGCAATGTGCTATCCATACTGTGTGTCAAATTCAGTATAGTGGAGTTGCTTCCTTCGGTGCAGATGCAACATCTTGTGTTAAAGTGTTATTGGTTCCTCCATTTGCTATGTGTTAAGTGTTTTTTTAGAGGTGCTAAGTGTTAAGTGTTAGGCGTATACAGTTGTTGGCGTTCAAAAAAATAAGAACTTCCTCATTTTTAGATGGCTAAAAATAGAGGTATTTATGTTCCAAGATGTTTCTTTGTATATTTCTATTCTTCCCTTATATTATCTTCGATCCAATTATTTCCCACAACACATTTACTGTTTGTGTCTACATATGCTTCTCTATGCCTTTGACACTTACCAACAACCTACAATTTCCTTTGTGTTGGTAAAAAAATTCAGTATATTTATATCCATCCTTGAGCAAGGACAATACATATAGTTGCCTATGATTTTACATGTATCGTCGCCCACCTTCAGTTTGTGTGCTAAAGTTGAAAAGAGTTCATGTTTCTCCCAAAGTTTGATTGCAGGAAAGGGACAAAGTTTATATGCCCCTCACTATATTGAAGTCCTTTTATGACTATAACTTATCTTGTGCTAATTCAAAGATTGCTATGCATAGGTGTTTGAAAAAGTCTTTTCTCCTTATTTTAGCTCCATAAATATTATCTAATGGCTACCAAATTTATTCTTTTATCACAATTTAGGGATTCCATAGCATATTCACTACTTTATTAGTCAAGGATTAGAAGTAATGAACCATATCAATTCACAAAAAGAGATAAGGCAGTGTGCATCCATAAATTAATATTTGTAAGCACACAGAGGTAAGCTATTTGTACACATAATTATTTTTGCTTTTTTCACACAATACTATTTTTTCCACAACATGCTGTAACATTTAAGTCTGCAAAAGTGTTGATAAAATTTTCAAGAACTTTCTCTAGAGTTAATTTGACTGAGTATATTATCTTAGTGATAGTTAGATTGTGATAAAAATGATGTGTTTTTTGTGATTACCTTTTATGTGATGCTAGCAAACTTAATTCAGGTAAATCAGTATGCATATATTGTTGGGGTGCATGTGTGATAATTAATACTAGTATGGTTCTTGTGCTCCTATCCTATACCCCTGGAGGTAATGGTCCTCCCATTAATTTGTGATATTTCATAAATCAGTTCTCAATAAACCTTTGTCCAGTTATAAAATGATGAGGCTCAAATCATGTATGCTTTTACTTTATGCAAACAGAAGAACACAAACCTATGGAACTTATCAATTTGAATTTGTTCATGCACAATTGATCCAGTTGACCAGTACACAGTTTGATTAGTAGCAGCTTTTTTTAGTTATTCTCTATATATTCGGTCTGTTCCTTGGATTAGGATACAAAGCATTAATAAGGTTTTATTTGCCTTTTCAGTTCGAGCACTATATCATTTGTAGATCTTTTTATAGAGTTAAGATAAAGGTACTAATTTTTAGTTTACCATCCTTTCAATTTTCTTAGCCTAAGTGAATCAAGTTGTATTAACAATCAAGAAGTGCAAATTGATACAAATCAAGCTAGTTCTAGTGGCTCTTATGATGATGACCAAAGTCAAAGTCAAGCTAGTGGAAACAATCAACTCCCAATACTCCAATCTACAAGCATAGCAAGAGATCATCCATTAGATCAAGTCATTAGTGGTATTCAAAGAGGTGTACAAACAAGATCAAGGCTAGCATCCTTTTGTGAGCACTATTGATATGACCATGCCACCAAGCAAGATGTCACAAGCTCCAAGTCAAGCTACATCCACTCAAGTTTTACCTACGCCGAGACCAGCCCAAATTATCAATGGACCGATTACACGTAGTTGTGCAAAGAAGCTACAACAAGAGGTTCACGCGCTACTTTGTGAGATTCATTTTAACATTAATGAGAATTATATACTACCTAAGTGTTGTACCTTGATTGTACTCAGGTATATAGAAGAAGAGAAGGATGAATCGGACCCTGATGAACAGACCAGTGCAAGTTCCAGAAGAAGTCAAAAACGTACCAGTGGAAGTCAAAAACGGACAAGTGCAAAGAAATCTTCATAACTTTTTACTCACAAAAGCTATGAAGGTCTATGAGGACTTGTTGGAAAGCCTGTCGAGTCTACTTTCCAATGAATCTAGTGGCGACCAGTTTGGATACTCCATATTGCCTACAGACCAAAATTAGTACAGTCTGCTCAGAAGGTCAACAGTCTGTCGTGACAGAATGTTGGTACAACTTGCCAAGTAAAACTGTACCAATGTACAATGTTTCGTGCTAGTTGGCATACATTGCTGGAAAGTTTTGTGAGTCTAGTTTCACACCCAAGAAACGGTTCATCATTTGCACTTCCCAATAAGAAGTTATGGTCAGTTTATTGAAAACTGCTCTAGAGGCCAACAGTCAGGCGAAGCTAGTTTGGGAATCTATTTCGAGGGGACCTTACACATTGCCTTCCCTCAGAAACTCTATTTTGTTTTCATACCTATCTAGCAGGGCTGTTGCTAGTATAAATACCCCCTAAGACTCTTTGTAATGACAGACTTTTGATAATTGAAATAAAGAACCCCTTTTGTTCAGCTGCGTGCTAACAAATTCAGAGAGTGATCTCTACCCCTTTGCTCTTGTGATTTCCTCATGGGATTACATAGGCGGCGGCTTCATCCGCTACCAATTGGTGCTCCTACTCCCTTCAAGGTATTCCTTGATTGATTGTAGGTTGTGTTGGTTGGTTCTTTGAGAGTGTGGTTGGGCAAATCCTCGATTCAGGTTGCCGGTTAAAGATGGTGGTTGGCTTCGAGTTTTATTTGCCAGGTTGCACTAGTTATCACTGCTTGCAGCAAGTTATCCTATTGTTCTTCAGCTAGTTATCGGTGTTCTTCCTACGTCATGAAGATCGAGACAACGTGTCACATCATCTGGTATCAAAGCTTACCACGGTAGAAATTTTATCCCTAACTACATATATATTTTTGCTTCGTCCTATCCACCAAAAAGCCAAAAAAATATATTGCTTAGACCTTTGTTTCAATATGCTATTTTAGTGAGTTCGGTTAAGTTGTAGTCTATTAGAGTCTTTGTGTTAGTTGCTGATCATTTATCCTTTGCGTGTTCTTTGTGCCTCTTTTATATATAAAAATCCCCACAAAAAAATTTTCTATAGCCTATATCATCCTTTGTGTTAACTTTGATCCTATCTAGCTAGTGGTTGTTGTTTTATTTCTGTCTTTAGTTGTGCAAGTGTCATAATCTGATCCCTGTGTTTAGTTATATATAAAAAAAGAAAAAAAAGTGTGTAAAAAAAATAGAAAAGGAAGTGCAAAAAAAAGTGAAGTGATAAAAAAGTTGACAAAGGTTCTTGGTTTCTGTGCACAAGTGCTGAAAGTTTCATATCAAGTTCTGCAACCAGTTTGCTATCTTTGTTTGGTGCGAAACTTTGATTGGGTCTAATTGCAACACTTGCATCTCAATCATACTCCTTGTTTGCATCAAATCTGAATTTTTTTTGCACGTGTGTGTGATCATTTACTTCTTTCATATCTTGTGGTCAGCACTAGGTAGAGAACTTCTAGTTTGGATCATTACTTAACTTTACAACAACTAGAATTCAGATTGCATTCCTTGTTAATTTTTCCCCACCAAGCTCCACATAAAAACCATCGTAATCGGTACTTTCTATTCTTGTATTCGCCTCGCCATCACTTTCAGTTGCCACCGCACATTTGTTTTCTTTGTAATCTGCATTAGAGGAATTCATAAGAGCTTCGGTGGTTAGAGAGGTGAGTTGCGAGAGCCACCAAATTTTCATATTCCACAAATACAAATTATTTGTATTCAGCTAACCTTACAGAAAGATGGGTGATAGCATAGAGGATTGTGTCACTATGGCACAACTACAAGAAATATGTTGATACATGATGGTTTTCTGGTGACAGTTTGTGAAACCGTCATCGCATACTGAATCTATGACGATCTTGTGACGGTCTGAGAATTAGGTAGTAGCTTTGTGACAGTTTAAACTAAGGGTCACTATCTCAACTAACTAAATCTATCTCGAAATTATGGCTCTACACAGAATCTTAGATTTATCTGATCAATTTTGGTGATTATTATTTGCAGCCTAACATTTGGAGTTATTATTATTTGCACTTAGAGTTAAAATTATTTCTCAAAACAAAAGAAAAAGGAAAACTCTAAATTATGTGTTGATCCCAACGGCTCATATGCCCATCAGCATAGCCTGTTCGGCCCACAATTCCCAAATTCCACCAGCGCCGTCACCCACCCTCATGCTTCTAGGGTTTCCTCATCCCAAATTCCCAATCCGCACTCCACTCCACCAGCGCCGTCACCCACCCTCACGCGCGAACGTAGACCTCACCTTCCCCACATCGTGGTCGCGGCCTCACAGGTTGGCATCGCGCCTGTGCTTCTGGCCTTCCCAGCCATGGCGAGCGTGGCTCCTCCACTCGCAGCACGCCTCCCGACTCCCTCAGGAGGCTAGGTCTGCTCCCCGACGCCTGAAGCCTGTTTCCTCGTCTCCAACTTTGGCCTCCCTGTACCGGCACCGAAGCTCCGACCTAGGACGACGCTGAGGCCTCCAGTGTCCAGCCTTCCTCCACTCGCGGCTCCCCAACGCCAGCCGCCGGCCTCCCTGTGACCCCGGTGACCCTAGCACCCTGCAAGCACAACCCAGATCCACATCAGAGCAGGCCTGATCTGCACTGGGAAGGCTTCGACCCGGTGCCTTCATCCACAAGCTCGACGCGCTACCGGTCGAGGAGACGAGCTCAGATCTGATTGCAACACCAAGGTAGAGTACTACTCCATACAATTCATTTCCACGCTGATTGCTTCATGGCCATAGGGGAAAGCGGCGAAGAAGGGGAAAGCGGCAGAGGAGAAGCGGATACTGATGGCAAGAACAAGAATCCAGCATACGTGCTCGTGCGTCAGTTGCAAGAAGCACAGACAAAAATGGCATCATGCTTCATTCTTTGAGGTTTTGTTTCTATAGACTGGTGTGGATTTACTATCTCAATCTAGTGCTATCTGGTGACTGAGTCCTTGTTCAGATTGAGATGTAGATGACAGACTGGTAGATAATATATGCCGTTGAAGCTGCCTGCAGACTAAATAAACAAATTTGTATCTTGTGCTACTAGGAATGAAATTTACATGGTTGAAATCGGGCATATCTCATCATATAAGGATAGGATAGGTCTTGGCTGAACATGGAAATTTCTGATCCTTTACATGAAAAAGCTACATTGATGTTTTTTTATTGTCGATAGTAGTATGGCGAATGGAAAATAAGTATGTATGAATATGGTTTGTTGCAGGGCTGAGGAGATGTGGGAAATCTGAAGGTTATCAAGCCCTTACTGACACATAGCAGCAAGGCAACACGGGCCTAGATAAGTTGTCTTGCAAGTTTCACAATTTCTAATACATTGCCTTGATTACTCAAGTTTGATCTGATTTTCAAGAAGATTCTGGCAATAATATGAATTATCATATAAACAATAATAAATTGTAGTAAACAACTCAACGCTACATGCATACCCTGATTTTGCAGTTTTGCTAGACATTGTGAGTTTATAACTGTTTAGACATTAATGAAACTTGACTTCACTTCTGCAGAATTGATGCACCTATATTCTTATAATTTATCTATCCAATTTATATGTTTTCCTTTGACAATTTTGCTGCTGTCCTTGATGTGTGTTACTCCTGCCAATCTTAATTTTATACAATTATTATTATGCTTCTAGCAGGCCGTGAAGCAGCCTGGCAATGATAGCGAGCAGTCAGCCAACTTCAGCAATGCGGTGAAGTCCAGGGTCTCTGATCTGAATGATATATGGATCTGGTAAGGTGGTTTAACTCTCTAATCTTCATAATTTTTCCATCCCAAGTTATATGTACCATGCATCTTTCTAGTGGTATTGCTATTGTTTCTTCGATCTATAAAAGGTGTCTGTTTTTTGTCCACTGGACGCAATGCAACAAAATACTACAGAGAGGCATATTACACTTAGTATTAGAATTTGGTTAAATACTAAAGGGTGTGTTTAGTTTTCATGGAATGCAAAATACAAAATGCCAGTTGTGTGATGTAACTGATTGTTTTTTGGTTTATGTACATATTTGATTTACCAATAATTGAGAATGTACTTTTTAACCATTAACATTTTTGTGTTATATCTCCTTGTAGGATACCCTAGTCATCCCAGGCATATTCAAAGTGGCGCTTATGGTTCTCACTGCAGAAATTTCCATGAAGACAACACTAATTTGTAATGAGCTGATGAAGGTAGCTACGTACAACAAACTACTGCTGGGAAGGCTCTCCTTTTATAGCTATATTATGTAACCTAGATAGTGCAAAGGACTCATTTTGTGTAGTCTGACATGCTCCTACAAACTCAAATATAAGTAGGAGATAAACTTGCAGTCAATGGCACTTGAATTTAGACAGCTTATAAAAAAGTGATCAGTTATATGTTTATTCAGTGCAAAGATTTTGATTTCTGGGTGGATGTATAAATGGTGGCATTGTGTATAACTGTATTCTCAGTATGAGAGGTATATGTTCCTGTACACATGGATTTCCTATCGTCGTTATTTCCTGACAGTTCATTGTTAGGGAACCTGGTTTGATGGATCAGTCCTAAGCCATGACATGTATCTGGTAGTGTGAGCTGGCTCTGCTGACATGGCATGTATCTATGACGCTCTAATTGGTCACTACTCAATGCCTGAACATCTCTTGCACAGCTGATCCATGACGGTTGTTGCCGTCACAGTTGAAGCACGTCTGTGACGGTTTTTCCTCAAAATGAAGAATTATGACGTGGATTCAATGACATTTTACAATACCCTCACAGGTAGTTACCTATGACGTTTTTCGGCCTGTCTGTGACCAATTGAAACCATCATGTATCCACATGATCCTTGTAGTGAATTTAATGAACTCCGACAAAGCATGGAAGAAAAAGCAAGATAGGTTGACACAAGATCTTCAGAATAGTATGACTGAAATCAGAAGGCGTCGCCAACCTCATAATGGTGCAAGCAACCATGGTGAAGATGGAGATATGAGTGACATAAGTGCTGCTAGTAGAAGCTCAAGAGAACAAGGGAGGGGGAACTGAGGTTGGGGAAGAGGTCAAGGTCGAAGAAATCATGATGATGAAGAATCTGAAAAAGAGGATGATGATAATCATTCTCAATTTCGATATGGTCACCGACATTGTAAAGGAGGCAATCATGAAGAGAGGCTTGGAAAACTGAAGTTTACCATGCCAAAGTTTGATGGTGGGTCTGATCCTGAAGCTTATTTCACTTGGGAGTTAGCAATGGCATCTCTGGAGTTCGAAGGATATGCTCTGATATGGTGGGAGCAGCTCCTTAGTGATCTTGAAGAAGATGGAAGACATCCTATTGCAACTTGGGATGAAATGAAGAGAGAAATGAGAAGTCGTTTTGTGCCGAAGCACTATCAACGTGATCTTTTTGATAAATTGCAGAATTTGAAGCAAGGAAGTCTCTCTGTTGAAGAGTATTATAAGAAGATAGAGAAAGCTATGATTAGAGCCAATGTGTATGAAGCTGAAGAGCAAACTATTGCACGTTTTAAGGCTGGGCTGCATCGCAATATTCAGCACATTGTTGAGTTTCAGCCATACCGTCATCTTATTGAATTGGTACATCCAACAACCAAAGCTGACCGTCAATTGCAGCAAGATGCTAAGAGCAGCAATTCCTTGTACTTTGGTACGAGGAACTTCTCTAGAGGAAGCAAATCAATCACAAAGTTTGCTGCTGAACCATCCATGGTGAAAGGCTCAAGTGCAGGCTCACGATCTAACTTTCAGGGTACTTTTAGTGGAAAGAACACTGTTGTCCCAAGTTCAAAACCAGTAGCATCAAACACTACTTCAGTGGGTTCCACTTCCAAGAGTAGTGAAATTCAGTGTTTCAAGTGTGGAGGCCGTGGACATGTATCAAGAGAGTGTCCAAATAATCGTGTGATCATTGTGAATGATAGTGGAGAATTTGAATCAGCTAGCGAAGAGGAAGCTGAGGAAGAACATGTTGATGAGGCTCATAAAGATGAGGAACATACTGGGTGGGAATTTAAGCATGGTGCTGCTCTTGTTGTGACTCAAATCTTGAGTGTTCAGATGAAAGAAGCTAAAAATAGGCAGCGACATAATTTATTTCAAACTAGAGTAAAGGTGCATGATAAAGTGGTGAAGGTGATTATTGATGGAGGGAGCTGCCATAATCTTGCTAGTCGTGAGATGGTTGATAAACTTGGCTTGAAGCTGCTACGACACCCTCATCCATATCATGTAGAATGGCTGAATGATTCAGGAGATATCAAGATTGGATATAAAGTAAACGTTCCATTCAAGATTGGTGAATATGTTGACACAGTAGAGTATGATGTGGCACCTATGTCGGTGTGTCACTTGCTGCTTGGAAGGCCATGACAATATGATCGATATAGCCAACATTGTGGGAGAACAAATCAGTTCAATATCAATCTAAAGGGGAAGAAGTTTGTTCTCAAGCCTATGACACCCCAACAAATCATGGCTGAATATTTACAAAGGAAATCTGAAATTGTTCTAGTGAGTAGAGAGGAAGGAGAGCAAAAGAAATTAAGTGCCATCCACAATTCGGTGAGTGAGTGCCACAAGCCAAATTTGAGGGAGAAAAAGAAAGGAGAGGGAGAGCATTTAGTCATGGTAGCCACAAAATCTGAAAGGAGAGAAGTGAGGAACAACCCTGAACAAGTGCTCTTTGTACTTGTGTACAAAGACATTTTAATTTCAGCTAACGACATGACCTCTCTCCCTAGTGTTGTGTGTCATCTTTTGCAGGACTATATAGATGTTTTTCCAAAGGAGACACCGGCTGGACTACCTCCAATTCGTGGGATTGAGCATCAAATTGATCTCATTCTAGGGGCTGCACTACCTAATCGACCACCATACCGAACCAATCCAGAAGAAATAAAGAAGATACAAAGGCAAGTGCAAGAACTTCTTGATAAAGGTTTTGTTTGTGAAAGTTTAAGTCCTTGTGCTGTTCCTATAATTTTAGTACCTAAGAAAGATGGTTCTTGGAAAATGTGTGTTGATTGTAGAGCTATAAATAACATCACTGTTCGCTATCGCCATCCTATTCCACGTTTAGATGACATGCTTGATGAATTAAGTGGTTCCACCATATTCACTAAAATTGATTTGAGAAGTGGATACCATCAGATAAGAATGAAAATAGGGGATGAATGGAAAACTGCATTTAAAATAAAATTTGGGCTGTATGAATGGTTAGTTATGCCTTTTGGTTTGACTAATGCTCCTAGTACTTTCATGAGATTAATGAACAATGTCTTGAGAGCTTTCATTGGAAAGTTTGTTGTTGTCTACTTCGATGATATCTTAATTTACAACAAGTCTTTTGAGGAACATGTGAATCATATCCGGTAAGTCTTGGAAGAGCTTAGAAAGGAGAAATTGTTTGCTAATCTTGAGAAGTGCAGTTTTCGCACAGACCATGTTGTGTTTCTTGGCTTTGTTGTTTCAGGAAAAGGCATAGAAGTGGATGAAAGCAAGGTGAAAGCCATCAAGGATTGGCCAACTCCAATGAATGTAAGTCAAGTAATAAGTTTTCATGGCCTTGCTGGTTTTTATAGGAGGTTTGTGAGAGATTTCAATACCATCGCTGCTCCTTTGAATGAATTGACAAAGAAAGGTGTTGACTTTAAATGAGAAAAATCACAACAAAATTCATTTCAAGAATTAAAGAAACGTTTGACTAAAGCACCTGTACTTATTCTTCCTGATTTCACTAAAACTTTTGAACTAGAATGTGATGCTAGTGGAATTGGGATAGGAGGAGTTTTAATGCAACAAGAAAAACTTGTAGCATATTTTAGTGAAAAACTAGGAGGTGCTCAACTGAATTATTTTGTGTATGACAAAGAATTGTATGCTTTGGTGTGTGTGCTTGAAACATGGCAGCACTACTTATGGCCAAAAGAATTTATTATTCACTCTGACCATGAAGCTTTGAAGTACTTGAAAGGACAAGCAAAACTGAACCATCGTCATGCCAAATGGGTTGAGTTCATCGAAACATTTCCATACATTGTGAAATATAAGAAAGAGGTGAATCGCACATTGTCAATGTTGCTGCGAACAATGATGAAAAAGAACCTGAAGGTTTGGGAGAAATGCTTGCCACATGTGGAGTTTGTATATAACAGGGCAGTACACTCTACCACTAATATGTGTCCTTTCGGAATGGTATATGGGTTCAAACCTATTGCTCCGATAGAATTGTTGCCCCTTCCATTGCAGGAAAGAACCAATATGGAAGCCTCCAAGCGTGCTGCATACATCAACAAGGTACACGAGAAGACCAAGGAAGCAATTGAACTCAAGGCAGGACGCAAGACTGCAAGTATGAACAAACATAGGATGAAGGTGTTATTTGAACCTAGGGACTTGGTGTGGATACACTTGCGCAAGGATTGCTTTCCTCAGCAGCGCAAATCAAAATCATTGTTCTTGAGAAGATCAATGACAATGCATACAAGATTGATCTTCCTGCAAGTTATCGCGTGAGCAACTCCTTCAATGTTGCTGATCTCTCAGCATTCACAAATGAAGACACTTCAGAGTTGAGGACGACTCCTTTTTAAGGGGGGAGGATGATATGACCATGCCACCAAGCAAGATGTCACAAGCTCCAAGTCAAGCTACATCCACTCAAGTTTCACCTACACCGACACCAGCCCAAGTCATCAATGGACCGATTACACGTAGTCGTGCAAAAAAGCTACAACAAGAGGTTCACGCGCTACTTTGTGAGATTCATTTTAACATTAATGAGAATTATATACTACCTAAGTGTTGTACCTTGATTTTACTCAGGTATATAGAAGAAGAGAAGTATGAATCGGACCCTGAAGAACGGACCGGTGCAAGTTCCAGAAGAAGTCAAAAACGGACTAGTGGAAGTAAAAAATGGACCAGTGCAAAGAAATCTTTATAACTTTTTACTCATAAAAGCTATGAAGGTCTATGAGGACTTGTTGGAAAGCTATGAAGGTCTACTTTCCAATGAATCTAGTGGCGACCAGTTTCGATACTCCATATTGCCTACAGACTAGAATTAGTATAGTATATCATGACAGAATGTTGGTACAATTTGCCATGTAAAACTGTACCAATCTACAATGTTTCGTGCCAGTTGGCATACATTACTGGAAAGTCCTTTGAGTCTAGTTTCACACCCAAGAAATGGTTCATCATTTGGACTTCCCAATAAGAAGTTATGGTCAGTTTATTAGAAACTGCTCTAGAGGCCAACAGTCACGCGAAGCTAGTTCGGGAATCCATTCCGAGGGGACCTTTCACATTGCCTTCCCTTAGAAACTCTATTTTGTTTTCATACCTATCTAGCATAGCTGTTGCTAGTATAAATACCCCTAAGACTCTTTGTAATGGCAGACTTTTAATAATTAAAATATAGAACCCCTTTTGTTCAGCTGCGTGCTAACAAATTAGAGAGTGATCTCTACCCCTTTGCTCTTGTGATTTCCTCATGGGATTACATAGGCAGCAGCTTCATCTGCTCCCAATTGGTGCTCCTACTCCCTTTAAGGTATTCCTTGATTGATTGTAGGTTGTGTTGGTTGGTTCATTGAGAGTGTGGTTGGGCGAATCCTCGATTCAGGTTGCTAGTTAAAAACGGTGGTTGGCTTCAAGTTTTATTTGCCAGGTTGCACTAGTTATCGCTGCTTGTAGCAAGTTATCCGGCTGTTCTTCAGCTAGTTATCGGTGTTCTTCCTACGTCGTGAAGATTGGGACAACGTGTCACATCAACTATTCATTTGTCTCATTTGGAGAACCAAAAAGAATAGAAGATGCATTGAAATATTCCAATTGGGTAAATGTCAAGCATGAAGAATTGAACAACTTCACAAGAAATCAAGCGTGGGAGCTTGTTGAGAGGTCAAAGAACTACAATGTAATTGGTACCAAGTGGGTCTTTAGAAACAAGCAAGATCAAGATGGTATAGTTGTGAGAAACAAACCAAGATTAGTAGCACAAGGCTACACTCAAGTTGAAGGTCTTGACTTTGGAGAAATATATGCACCGGTTGCAAGATTGGAGGCAATTAATATTTTATTAGCCTATGCTTGTGCCCACAACATCAAGTTCTATCAAATGGATGTGAAGAGTGCTTTTCTAAATGAATACATCAATGAGTTGGTTTATGTTGAACAACCTCCCGGTTTTGAAGATGACAAGAAACCCAACCATGTTTACAAGCTCAAGAAGGCATTGTATGGTTTGAAGCAAGCACCTAGAGCATGATATGAGAGATTGAGAGATTTTCTTCTCTCTAAAGGGTTCAAGATGGGAAAGGTTGACACTACCCTCTTCACCAAGAAACTAGGTGATGACTTGTTTGTGGTGCAAATCTATGTTGACGATATCATCTTTGGATCAACCAATCAAGACTTTTGTGAAGAGTTTGGAAGAATGATGGCAAATGAGTTTGAGATGTCCATGATAGGAGAGCTTAGTTACTTCCTTGGACTTCAAATCAAGCAAATGAAGGATGACACTTTTGTAAGTCAAGGAAAGTACATCAAGGACATGATCAAGAAGTTTGGGTTGCAAGAAGCTAAGCCAATGAGCACACCTATGGGCAAAAATGATCAATTAAGTAGTGATGCAAGTGGCAACATGGTAGATCAAAAGCTATATCGGTCCATGATTGGAAGTTTACTCTATGTCACCGCATCAAGGCCGGATGTGATGTTTAGTGTGTGCAAATGTGCAAGATATCAAGCTTCACCTTGAGAGAGTCACTTTAAGGCAACCAAAAGAATATTGAGGTATCTTAAGGGCACTCATGATGTTGGGTTATGGTATCCCAAGGGGTCTAACTTTGAGTGGATTGGATATTTGGACTCCGACTATGGTGGATGCAAGATTCATAGAATGAGCACAAGTGGCACTTGTAAATTACTAGGAAGGTCTCTAGTTTCATGGTCATCAAAGAAACAAATAGTGTTGCACTATCAACTACCAAGGCCGAATACATTAGTGCCAGAAGTTGTTGTGCACAATTGCTTTGGATGAAAGCTATCTTGAATGACTTTGGAATCAAATTCAAGAATGTGCCTTTGCTATGTGACAATGAGAGTGCAATCAAGATGACACAAAATCTGGTTCAACATTCAAGAACCAAGCACATTGACATAAGACACCATTTCATAAGGGACCATCAACAAAAGGGTGATATTAGCATTGAAAGCATTGACACCGAAGATCAACTAGCCGACATCTTCACAAAGCCACTTGATGAGAAGAGATTTTGCAAGTTGAGAAATGAATTGAACATACTTGACTTCTCCAATTTGAGATGAGTGCACCCCTACATTTCTATATGACATGCCTCTCCTCCAACAAAGCAAGGTAAAGTTAGTTGACATAGCATTCATACTTTGCTAAGGACATGATTAGAACATATAGACATGTTTGCATGACAATAGGCTCATTCATGAAAATCAAAAGGATTTGATGTATGTATGGTACCACTATTGTTTCTATGGTTGATTGATCTAGTGGTAGCATATGACATGATTGTGAGCTTGCAAGCCTAGTGTTGAATCTAGAATATGAGCTTATGATGTGTAATTCAACATGGTCAAGATAACTCTTATACTTCATGCGGTGTGAAAAATCTTATCCTTGGATCAAACCAAATTACATATTCTACGCAAGTGATCTAGATTGAACCATAATTTGACCCTCACATTGATTGACTTAATTCTAACTAAAATTTGAACCTTTGTGGTCATTGATGACAAAGGGTGAGAGAAACAAAGATAAAGTCACAAAGGGGGAGAAAATCAAGGATAAGTCATAAAGGGGGAGAAAAGAAGAGAAAACCTTTTAAAACTTGAGCACACAAATAGGGGGAGCAAGCTCATGAACCATTTGTTGCATATTGAATGTGCACTAACATAATGAGGTGTTGCATTGCAAGTTTAAATTCACTACTCTTGATTGTTTGGTGCTTGCTAGAAATAGAACTTGAATGATGTTGTGAATTCTAGCATAGAGTTTTATTTACATGTGGTATCTAGACATATAATGTGATCTCACGAGGTATCTTGAGTTTTTGATGTATGTCTAGCTACATTGGTGCTAAGGATGGTATATTGGCAACTCCAATTGGTATCACGCTTCAAAGGTCCACTCTACATATCGTAGCATCATTTTGGTAGTAATAACTCTCCTAAAACTCCAATTCATGCATATGTGAAAACTTGAACCAAACTTTTAGAAGCACATATGTAGGGGGAGCTAGTACTACCAAAACCGAAATTGAAGTGTTTGTCCAATCTTGTTTCATGATCAAAATGCTTTGGACCAGCAATTCAAGTTCATTATGATTTCATTTCATATCTTTGTGATGGTTGTCATCAATTACCAAGAAGGGGGAGATTGAAAGCCCAGTTTTGTTTTGGTAATTAATGACACCAAGTTGCTAATGCTTTGTGTTTAAGTGATTTGAGTTAGGCATAGCAACACATGTGATGAAGGTGCAAGGTGACATGGAAAGGTGGCCACATGATCGCAAAGAGATGAAGCATGAAGTGGAGATCATGGTGATAGACAAGGAGTAAAGTGATCAAGGTAAAAGTATAAACATAGGGTTTTACTTGTGCCGGTCTAAGTTGAGTAGAGAAGTGATTGACCGGATTTAGGATAGATAGCTGACTATCAAGAGGGGAAATCATGGTCATCTCTCGAATCAAGTGCTACTAGGTCCTTATCTTAAGCATATGCATTAGGATCTAGTAAAGTGCTAACCTAACTCCTTTGATGAAAATGTTTGTGAAAAGCTAAGACACATGCACTTTGGTGGTGTTAGCACATTTACAAAGAGGTGGAGTTAGGGTTGAGAGGGGTTTGGGTTCCTCTCTCCCTAGATGGAATTCTTTGGGAAGTCATGGGACACTCACTGGATGCAGTGTGCGGAGGCACGGGACACTGGCCTTAGCGTCCGGCGTGCTGTCGGAATCTGGCCTGGCAAGCAGAGCGCACCGGACGCTCTGCACCAGACACAGGGTGTCTGCTGTGTGCGTGTCCGGTGGTTGTTAGGATCAGCGTTCAAATCTATGAGGTTTTCTGACAAAGCACTGGACGCACCGGAGTGAGTCCGGTGCTGTAACACCCAAAAATTTGTTTTCAATCAATAGGAATTAATTTGATTTAATTAAGCATTTTTGGTGAGCATTTAATCTAGTGAATAAAATAGTTTTGGTCAAAACTAAAATTTATTATAAGTTTAGAAAACATGGTTGTGCATTTCATGCTGGTGCATATTTAATTTTGTATTGTTTGCCTCTGGTTTGAATTTATTTGCACTCAAAATTTTATTTGGAAAAGGTTTTTGGAAAGGAAAACAGAAAAGAAAGAAAAAAAAAAGAGAAAAGACCCCCAACCCCTGGAAACCAGCAAGCCCAGCTCCCCCCTCTCACCCCTCGCGCGGCCCAGCTCTCTCTACCCTCGGCCCAAATTGCGACCCAGCTCAGCTCGGCCCAGCTTGCGGCCCAGTGGCCATGCCACACGCGCGCGCGCCCTGATCCCCCTTCCCTCCTTTCTGCGACTGACAACGCGGGCCCGCCTGTCGTGTCCTGTTCTTCTTCCTCGTTCGGAACCGAGCCGGACTCCCATCGCAGCCGCGTTCGATCCCGAAAACGACGGGATTTCCTTGCTTTTTCGCGCAACCGACCCCTATTTAACCCCCTAGCGTCGCTCGCGTGTTTGTTTTCCGCCCCGACGCGAGTCTTTAGCCCTAGCCGCCTGGTTTCCTCGCCGTCGGGATCTTGCCGAAAGCTAAATCCGCCACCGCTCGCCGCGCGCCTCTCTCGCTACTCCTCGGCCCCAGCAAAACACTCCAGCGAGTCCGTGGTGAGCTCCTCTATCCCGTGGTGTTTTCCTTTCGCGAAACGGTGCTCGGAATCGAGAAGCCCGTCGTCGCCGGCGAGCTCCTATGGCCGGTAATGGAACCACCGCACCGGAGACCGAAGCTAGCCGGCCGCCGCCGCTGTTAACCCCTGGAGAAATCTCGGCCGTCGGATGGAGATCGGATGGCCAGCAAATGAAGATACCCCTTCGTTGGAAATCTTTCTAAAGAGTCCCTGTGTTATTTTGCAAATTAACCCGCGGTCCTTTACGTACTTTCCCGTTTACGCTTTCTCCTGTCATCTGAGATCCAAATACGTTTTCCAGTATTTACAGAATTACCACTGAACTTAGATTGCTTATAAAATATTCATTTTAACTCCGTTTTTGTCCATCCAAATTGCGTTAGGTTCGTAATTATATGCTCTACATGTTAGAACTATTTATTCTCTGTTTTGAAACTTTCTAATTTCCTGGTACTATTTAATTAATTATTTCTCTATAGGAAATCTTAGAAAATTCATATCTTTCACGTTTTAATTCCGATTTTCGTGAACTTTACGTTTGTGTGATCGTAGCGCTGCGTAGATTATTTTCATAAACTTTTATATTTGTTTTACCACTGTTTGGTGTATTGTTCTAATTATATCTTGTTTGCTTCGTGTATGATTGTCTTCATTGGATTGCGTGTTGTTGATTGATGATTGGGATTAGACGGTGAGCCGTACGTTGGTGACCAAGACCAAACTTTTGAGGACCAGCAGGCTCAGGAGAGCTTTGAGCAAGGCAAGTATAACTTGGGATCATCCTTGTTACCTATTCACTTAAGTACACATATATATCATATGCATGCTATCACCTTGTCGACCTTAGCAAAATCATAGATGATTGTTACCTGTATTCCTTGCTACCTACTTGATATGCATTTGGTGTAGATGTGCTAGTGCTTGATATAATCCATGATCTTGTAAGATGATTAATAGCTAAGCAATGAACATAAAAGAATGACAAATAACTGTATGAGATCTTGTCTGTACGTGATCACCCGGGATAACAGTGCAACCATGAGGGCTATAATGGCTCTGGCTTTAGCTCAGTATGAAGACCTTTTCTAGCTTGTTAGAGGTTACCCGAAAGGGCGGAGGGGCTGAACCGTTTTGGGTATAGTGCGAGCCCCTGTCCTTATGTGTATAGGCTGCGCGTCATTGTGCCATTCGGAAGGGGGGTATCTATATCTGCGCGCAAAGGAAACCTTGCGGCCCTAACATGTTAGACAAACTTTTGAAAGGCTTCATAGTGATCCCTGCCGACCTCCCAAGGAAGGGGGTTAAGAGATTAGCTACCTCGGGCGAAAGGGTAAATCATGACTCATGGGTAAAGATGTACAACCTCTGTAGAGTGTAAAACTGGTATACTAGCCGAGCTCACGGTCAGGAGCGGCCTTGGGGACATCTACACTAAGATGATGAGCTTATTATGTTATTATGATCATTTGATTATTGTTTATGCTATGAATTAATTATGCTTACACTTGATCATGTGATTAATGGATTATTTATGCTACCTTGACAATTGCTATTTAATTATGAACATGCTATCCACCATTAAAAGCTAAATGCAGTCAAACCCGTGTCAGCTATTTGAGCCTCATGAACCCCTGGTTATACTTGTTGAGTACGATATGTGCTCACTCTTGCAATTTCCCAACACCCCAGGTTATGATAATGAAGATGACTGGAATGAGGATTATCGTTATGAGTACTAGGTTTGGAGTCAACCAGTCAGCAGTGTCCCTGTGTGGAGCTTCCGTTGAGAGCGTTGTTTACTTTATGCTATCATTTTTTGTATGAGACTATGTGATTTATTATGTTCCGCTATGTAATAAACACTGCAATGGTACATTTGAGATTTGTTTACTTATGTGTGCGACTATTCCTGGGGCACATATGAGTCTTTTATGCATCCTATTTTGTTCTTAAAATATGGGTGTGACAAATTGGTATCAAAGCTTTGTTGACTGTCGGACTCAAGCCTAGTTAGTAATTGGCCGTCTTAAGATTTTGAAATTGCTACAAAGTCCTTGTTCTATAAACCTTGATATTTTCTTCTACACTATATCCTATTCATCTTCACCTTGTTGCTTATTTTAAAGACTAGTTCTCATCCCCACCCCTTGCTTTGAATATGCTTTTAGAACCTTCTCTTACCACCTGCTTACATAGTTGAAAGAGAATTCTAGGATCTTCACCCTTAATAGGAAGAGAACGTTAGTAACGCAAGTTGAGTCAATGCTTGAAGTATGAACTTTTGATGCTTGGTTTGGTTTGTTATTATGCTCATGCTTGATTTGGATTTTTGTAATGAGTGCTGGAACCTTGTGGGCATATCCACAAGTTCCCTAGTTAAGAACATTAAGTAAGAACATGATTAAATAGTGGTTTGGGGTCATATTCTGTTTCTGTCCTTTGCTGTTTTCTGGAGCAGTCTGCAATGAATCTGGTACATCTCAAAATATGTTCACGTAATGTTCATCAAATTTTTCTGGGAACAAGTAGACTCTCATATCTTTCCAATGCCTCAAGAATGATAATATTATCGGTTATGAGCTGTGAGATATGACTGTTTAAAGTTGAGGTTTCTGCGCAGTCTGGATTTCTGGAACAGTTTCGGTTGTACACAGATTTTGATTAACCTAACGTTGGAATCTGGTAATATGATCTAAATGAAAGTTGTAGACAATTTCTTTATCTTTCCAACGGTGTACAGCATGTATCCTTTTGAATTCTGAAACTCGAGATATGACTGACTTTCTGATCTGCTGATGTTGGATGTTACCTAGAAAATTTCAGATTCCGTTAACTCTTGTAATTGTCATGTTGGACATTACTAAGATGTGTTTATATACCTTGGAATGCAGATGGCAGCAAGGGGAAGAGGTAGAGGCAGAGGCCGTGGCAATGGCAATGGCAATGGCAATGGTGGCAATGCCCCAATCACCGTGGAGGAACTCATGCAAACCCAAAATCAGATGATGCACGTTTTCATGCAGCACCTGCAGCAACAACCTCCACCGACACCACCACCTGTTCATGTGAGGGACAAGCGTGGAGAGTTTATGAAGGGAAGACCTCCGGTATTTACACACTCAGCTGATCCCATGGAGGCGGATGATTGGTTACGTGTTGTGGAGAGGCAACTAAACATAGCACAGTGCAATGACTTGGAGAAGGTGTTGTATGCTTCTGGACAGCTTCAGGGGCAGCTCAAACATGGTGGGAGTCATATCAAGCTGCTCGTCCCAACAATGCTCCTCCTGTCACTTGGATGGAATTTTGCAGAGATTTCCGAGCACGACACATCAATGAGGGAATGATGGAGCTCAAGCAGGAAGAATTCAGATCTCTCAGGATGGGTTCTATGTCTGTGGCTGAGTATCATGACATGTTTGAGCAGTTGGCTCGCTATGCTCCCAACGAAGTTAGAGAAGATGCTGACAAACAACGCCTCTTCATGAAAGGTCTTTACTATAAACTTAGGTTGTAGTTGGCTGGAAACACATATCCTACCTTCCAGGCTCTGGTAAACCGTGCTATTGTGTTGGATAACATGCGTAAAGGTCAAGATAAGAAGAGAAGAATGTGAGCCCAAGGTTCTGGAGGCAACAACCGCCAACGTTTCAATTCTCAGCAGGGCGATCAACAGAGGTACCATGGACTAGTTAGTCAAGGGGATCGCAACCAACAATCTCAGCGTAATCCTAATCAACAACAGAGTGGACAATAGACTTCTCGCTCGGGAAATTCAAATGCCACCTCTATGAAGAGAAGTGCTTCCAATACCCCTACTAGGTGTTTTCGCTGTGGGAAAGAAGGTCATATGTCATATGATTGCCCGGAGAGATTCAATCAGCAGAACAACAATCAAAAGTCTAATTCTCATGGAGCAAAGGTGAACCATGTGGCTGCAGAGACAGTACAAGAGGGACCGGAAATTATGATGGGTACGTTCAGTATCAACTCTATCCCCGCTACAATTTTATTTGATTCTGGAGCTTCGCATACATTCATATAGCAAGCATTTGTTAGAGCTCATAGCATTCCACTAGTTGCCATGAAAACCCATATGCTAGTAAACTCACCTGGAGGAACTATACCAGTTTCGTATTGTTGCCCCTCAGCAAGTCTTTCATTAAGGGGGGTAGATTTCCTGGTTAGTCCCATGGTTATGAGAACCTCAGGCATAGATGTGATATTGGGTTTGGATTGGATGAAGAAATATGCTACGGAAATTAAGTGTAAAGAGAAAGTAGTAGTTGTGACAACACCCAAGGGAGAGAGAATTAGTGTGGATGTAGCAGTACGAGCTCCACCCACAGCTACAGTGAACCAGCTGGATGATGATATTCCGGATCGTGCAATGAATAAATTCCCAGGTGATTTCTTAGAAAAACTACCAGGTATGCTACTTGATTAGGGACATTGAGCTTGCTAGTGCAAAGGACTTGGTTTTCAGAGGCAGAAGCAACTTGAAAAAGAGAGGATGTTTGGAGAGGGTCATATCCACGGTGGTTTGTTTATGCACTGCTCAATCTCGAGGACGAGATTCTTTTAAGGGGGTAGAGTTTGTAACACCCAAAAATTTGTTTTCAATCAATAGGAATTAATTTGATTTAATTAAGCATTTTTGGTGAGCATTTAATCTAGTGAATAAAATAGTTTTGGTCAAAATTAAAATTTATTATAAGTTTAGAAAACATGGTTGTGCATTTCATGCTGGTGCATATTTAATTTTGTATTGTTTGCCTCTGGTTTGAATTTATTTGCACTCAAAATTTTATTTGGAAAAGGTTTTTGGAAAGGAAAACAGAAAAGAAAGAAAAAAAAAGAGAAAAGACCCCCAACCCCTGGAAACCAGCAAGCCCAGCTCCCCCCTCTCACCACTCGCGCGGCCCAGCTCTCTCTACCCTCGGCCCAAACTGCGACCCAGCTCAGCTCGGCCCAGCTTGCGGCCCAGTGGCCACGCCACACGCGCGCGCGCCCTGATCCCCCTTCCCTCCTTTCTGTGACTGACAACGCGGGCCTGCCTGTCGGTGTCCTGTTCTTCTTCCTCGTTCGGAATCGAGCCGGACTCCCATCGCAGCCGCGTTCGATCCCGAAAACGACGGGATTTCCTTGCTTTTTCGCGCAACCGACCCCTATTTAACCCCCTAGCGTCGCTCGCGTGTTTGTTTTCCGCCCCGACGCGAGTCTTTAGCCCTAGCCGCCTAGTTTCCTTGCCGTCGGGATCTTGCCGAAAGCTAAATCCGCCACCGCTCGCCGCGCGCCTCTCTCGCTACTCCTCGGCCCCAGCAAAACACTCCAGCGAGTCCGTGGTGAGCTCCTCTATCCCGTGGTGTTTTCCTTTCGCGAAACGGTGCTCGGAATCGAGAAGCCCGTCGTCGCCGGCGAGCTCCTAACGGCCGGTAATGGAACCACCGCACCGCAGACCAGGAAGCTGGCCGGCCGCCGCCGCTGTTAACCCCTGGAGAAATCTCGGCCGTCGGATGGAGATCGGATGGCCAGCAAATGAAGATACCCCTTCGTTGGAAATCTTTCTAAAGAGTCCCTGTGTTCTTTTGCAAATTAACCCGCGGTCCTTTACGTACTTTCCCGTTTAGGCTTTCGGATTTTAAAAGCGTATTCCTGTCGTCTGAGATCCAAATAAGTTTTTCAGTATTTACAGAATTACCACTGAACTTAGATTGCTTATAAAATATTCATTTTAACTCCGTTTTTGTCCATCCAAATTGCGTTAGGTTCGTAATTATATGCTCTACATGTTAGAACTATTTATTCTCTGTTTTGAAACTTTCTAATTTCCTGGTACTATTTAATTAATTATTTCTCTATAGGAAATCTTAGAAAATTCATATCTTTCACGTTTTAATTCCGATTTTCGTGAACTTTACGTTTGTGTGATCGTAGCGCTGCGTAGATTATTTTCATAAACTTTTATATTTGTTTTACCACTGTTTGGTGTATTGTTCTAATTATATCTTGTTTGCTTCGTGTATGATTGTCTTCATTGGATTGCGTGTTGTTGATTGATGATTGGGATTAGACGGTGAGCCGTACGTTGGTGACCAAGACCAAACTTTTGAGGACCAGCAGGCTCAGGAGAGCTTTGAGCAAGGCAAGTATAACTTGGGATCATCCTTGTTACCTATTCACTTAAGTACACATATATATCATATGCATGCTATCACCTTGTCGACCTTAGCAAAATCATAGATGATTGTTACCTGTATTCCTTGCTACCTACTTGATATGCATTTGGTGTAGATGTGCTAGTGCTTGATATAATCCATGATCTTGTAAGATGATTAATAGCTATGCAATGAACATAAAAGAATGACAAATAACTGTATGAGATCTTGTCTGTACGTGATCACCCGGGATAATAGTGCAACCATGAGGGCTATAATGGCTCTGGCTTTAGCTAGTATGAAGACCTTTTCTAGCTTGTTAGAGGTTACCCGAAAGGGCGGAGGGGCTGAACCGTTTTGGGTATAGTGCGAGCCCCTGTCCTTATGTGTATAGGCTGCGCGTCATTGTGCCATTCGGAAGGGGGTATCTATATCTGCGCGCAAAGGAAACCTTGCGGCCCTAACATGTTAGACAAACTTTTGAAAGGCTTCATAGTGATCCCTGCCGACCTCCCTAGGAAGGGGGTTAAGAGATTAGCTACCTCGGGCGAAAGGGTAAATCATGACTCATGGGTAAAGATGTAAAACCTCTACAGAGTGTAAAACTGGTATACTAGCCGAGCTCACGGTCAGAAGCGGCCTTAGGGACATCTACCCTAAGATGATGAGCTTATTATGTTATTATGATCATTTGATTATTGTTTATGCTATGAATTAATTATGCTTACACTTGATCATGTGGTTAATGGATTATTTATGCTACCTTGACAATTGCTATTTAATTATGAACATGCTATCCACCATTAAAAGCTAAATGCAGTCAAACCGTGTCAGCTATTTGAGCCTCGTGAACCCCTGGTTATACTTGTTGAGTACGATATGTGCTCACTCTTGCAATTTCCCAACACCCCAGG